>NC_056743.1:1417816814-1417966814 GCF_019279795.1 Protopterus annectens
CAAATCCTTAACATTAGTTTTGAACTTCAAGAAGTAAATGCCAAAAAGGAGTGACCCAAGGACGGAAAGCTGGAGTGCACCACTACTGATAGTTCTTTTGGAGGAAGTAGAGCCGACCACCCTAACTTCCTGGGTTCTGTTTGTGAGCCAGTTTGCTTTCCAACAAGTTACATGGTGAGTAGCACTTAGTTGAGAAAGTTTATCTTTAATACATGAGCGTGGGATTGTGGCGAACACCTTTGCTAGGTCTTGAAATGCACTTTACACTGTTTTGCTATTGTGCATTGCTTCAAAACATTTTTAGAAGAAGTCATCCAGATTGGATAAGAAGACAGGACCTGCTCTTGACTGGGTTGGATGAAGAGCAGGGCTAGATCCAGCATAGGGTGACCATACCTTTCAACTGTCCAGATTTTTGCAGAATGTCCAGATTTTTCCCTCAAATATTTGTATATTTGGTCCGCTCATAATAAAATTTGTGATTTTTTTGTAAATCACCAATGACTGAAGTCACTAAATAATAACAAACATTTAAATTTCAGACTTCATAAGCTTCAGAAAACGTATGGTAACACAAATCCCCTTATTCTAGCAACTTTCTAAATTTATAAAATCAATATTTAAAATTTGTCCCTATTTTCAAGCCTTTGTCCCCCAATTATTTTAGGCTTTGTCTAGATTTCTTGCACTAAGAAGTTGAGAGGTATGAAGGTGACCTAGGCAGGCCATACAACATTAATTAAAAAAAACACTGAACCATCTGGGCGCTTTAAGTCTTGGGAATTATTATTTCCTGTGTGGGCTCTTTAAAATAATCTTAGAAATGACAATTTCCTGCTTGACTTGCCCTGTTTGCACTCTTTTTTTCATTGGCTTTGCTTGCAGTCTCTTTCATTGGTAATGAGCCAATGAACCTGGAATAGGAACACAGAGCAAATCAGAGATGTCCAGGAACTGTAGTGAGTTTTTGAAACCTTTTAGCCTTCAAAGTAGGGCAGCAAGATAGAATCCTTCAAACAGAAGATATTTACATGTTTTTTCCATTACTACAGGCCTCTTTTGTAGCTTTAATGTATACAGATGAACAACAAATGCAAGTCTCAGGAGATGTTTTGTCTTTTACATCAGGTTTCTAACAGAGAGAATGTGTGCGTGCGTGTGTGCGTGCATGCGCATATATGTGTGTGTGTGTGTGTGTGTGTGAGTGAGTGAGTGAGTGAGTGAGTGAGTGAGTGAGTGAGTGAGTGAGTGAGTGTGTGAGTGTGTGTGTTCATGTGTATGTAATGGCCCAGTTAGGGGCATTGTCTAGTTAAGTGACTTGCTCAGAATCAAACACTGTACCTTAGCTATAGGAAGAGCCCTAATCCTCCATACCAACTGCCAAACCTCCATTAACTTTCTTTTTTTTTCTTTAAGTAAAAAAAAACTGAGGATTATAACCAGTCAATGCCAATCTTTAGAATTTTATAGTGTTTGTGCTTTGTGAAATAAATAAATAAATGTTTATGCAAACCCTGTTGTTCTGATAACTGTTAAGTGATTTGCAGTCGACCACTCATCTGTCTACAGTTTTTCAGAACATTTCTGATTTTGCCTCATTTATGACCTTTCCTTGAGCATGTCATTTAACCAGATAGTACTTTGGGTCAACTGGAAATTTGAAAAATAGAAAAAGGATTCAAGTGTAAATTAAGACTAGAAACAGCTACACACACTTGAAGGAAATCAGGTCCAGCTTCTGCGAAAATCCAATCTTTTATTCCACAAAGAGACACAAAGTGACAATCCAACTATTTAACGCCACGCATAAAAGTACGTTTTCGATTCGTGTTCTTCCTCAGAGAATCCAAGACAAATAAATTGAAAGAAGAACCACTCTTTTTATATACACAGAGTATGCCATTAATTGATTAATTAACTGGAATATTTATCCAATTGAAAAAATGTAACTCTTAAATTCCTGGTATACTTTCTTTCAGATATGGCAAGCTGTTTTTAAGATATATTCAATATCTAAGTTCATAAAAATACTCTATATAAATATAAAATACAATCATATTGCAAAATTTTGAATAATAAAAACTTTCTAACTAAATAACTCCATTTCATCATTTAAGCTGTATACAAGATAAAATAATGATTTATTTATATTATATTCTGTTATATTCTAGCGCCATCTGGTGTTGCAAGTGACCCAAACCTGAATTAAAAACTCATAGTAATGTTGTATATATAATTATACTTTCAAATAAATATACATAACATTTATTATAAAAATCAATATAAAAATATATAATAAATATGATACAATCTATGTTGCTTACACTCAAGTGTACCATGAAGTGTAAAAATATAAATGTAAAATATTAGATCTACCAAGTTTTATAATGACACATAATAACCATGGGCTCATATACTTATAGAAAGGTATATATAAGTGATATGGGAATATATATAAGTTGACAAATTCTACCATATAGGGCCAAGTGTGGGAGGTGTAATAGGGCTTATATTAGCATTATAATTTTGCTGCCCTCATCTTCAAGACTGGTGCAATAGAAATGATGTCATTAAGGCCAGGGGGTCTATTTGCTTCAAGAATAATTTGCCAAATTAATTCTTTATATTCGATTGATGTTTCCCACGGGCCTCCTCTGACATCCTTATCTACCACTTCCAACACAAAAAAGTGATATATTGCCTTTGGACAACTAACTTTATGTCTATATAATGCATTTCTAACACAATTGGTTCTTATCTCGTAATTATGTTCATAAACTCTATTTTTGAGTTTTCTCTCCGATTTATCATAAGTATATGAGCCCATGGTTATTATGTGTCATTATAAAACTTGGTAGATCTAATATTTTACATTTATATTTTTACACCTCATGGTACACTTGAGTGTAAGCAACATAGATTGTATCATATTTATTATATATTTTTTATATTGATTTTTATAATAAATGTTATGTATATTTATTTGAAAGTATAATTATATATACAACATTACTATGAGTTTTTAATTCAGGTTTGGGTCACTTGCAACACCAGATGGCGCTAGAATATAACAGAATATAATATAAATAAATCATTATTTTATCTTGTATACAGCTTAAATGATGAAATGGAGTTATTTAGTTAGAAAGTTTTTATTATTCAAAATTTTGCAATATGATTGTATTTTATATTTATATAGAGTATTTTTATGAACTTAGATATTGAATATATCTTAAAAACAGCTTGCCATATCTGAAAGAAAGTATACCAGGAATTTAAGAGTTACATTTTTTCAATTGGATAAATATTCCTGTTAATTAATCAATTAATGGCATACTCTGTGTATATAAAAAGAGTGGTTCTTCTTTCAATTTATTTGTCTTGGATTCTCTGAGGAAGAACACGAATCGAAAACGTACTTTTATGCGTGGCGTTAAATAGTTGGATTGTCACTTTGTGTCTCTTTGTGGAATAAAAGATTGGATTTTCGCAGAAGCTGGACCTGATTTCCTTCAAGTGTGTGTAGCTGTTTCAACTGGAAATTTGGACCAGATTCTTCAGTGGTCCCCTGGACTGCAAGCCTAGTAACTACCTATAAACCAGATGAGTTATGGCATGAAGGAAATGATCTGACAGGACCATTGTCATATGGTTCATGTCCGTGGGATGTGATCCTTGTTTCCTTATCCTTCCTTGGTTTCCTTATCCTTCCTTGGTTTCCTTGTCCTGTTAAATGTTGACAGAGTGTTTATTATTTAGCTGTGAAGAAAATGAACAGCATCAAGTCTGAGTTTAATCTTAATATTTTAACTATGAATACATTTTTAATATATATATATATATATATATATGTATATATATATATATATATATATATATATATATATATATATATATATATATACACAGGTATGAAATCCACTATGTTTGGGTTGCAACAGTTTGTCTAGCACTTAGTGCAGATGAGCAAGGGTATGAACTGTTAAAGAGCTGGTTTGTGTATTACATGGTTTCTTTCCTTAAGCCTTCATTTGTCTTCTATGTGACTTTGCCAATTTACTTCACCAGACAGTACTGACAGGCTGCTCCTGAATAAGGGAAACATGTGGCCAGTGTGCTGTGCCAAGCTGTTAGCAAATGCATTACACATTTGTCTTTTGGATTCCTGCACCCCTCACATAGACATTATTTAGTACTTCACTATAAGCTATTAGAGTGTGCATCCCAATGAGTCTCTTGGAGTTATGGGTTGCCAAATGCATTTTCACTAAATGTGACTTTCAAGGGAAGAGTAATTTATTATTTTTCATGTTGTGTGTTTTCAGTGTGAGAGTGTTTTATTTAAAAATAGCTGTTGTATTTTTCTCTTTAAAATTTGAAATAAAAGTTTTAAATGCAATTAAAATATCTATCTTCTTCTTTCGGCTTTTTCCCGGTTAGGGGTCGCCACAGCGTTTCACCGTCCACTCATGATTGGCAGTAGAGTTTTACAGTGTCGAGTTGCCAGCCCGGCGCCCAACCTTCCACAGAAGGCACACACATGCACGCACTCACACCTATCAATTAAATAAGAAAATAGTGCATACACTGATAGGTTTGAACAGTATTTATGGTAACTGGGGAGAGACAGCCAAGTAATAAAATATTGGTGTGACTGGTGGAGGCCTGTTTCATTACTCTGCATAGGGTCCCATTTGTCCATGATTTGGTTGTATTGACTCTGGAGGTCTATGCTGCAGTAGTACATCATTATTAGTCATTCAAGTAGGTCAGACTAGTACTGAGTGATGCCAGAAGGAATACCCATTATTTTTTTTTTAAAGAAACATCTTTATAAAATTATTACTTATGACATAGGCAAAATGAAAACAAACCATATTGACATATTTTTAGTTGCAAACATTATACATTACTTATAATCTATTCAATCATTATCAGGCAAACATTACATAGCTCATTCAGTTCCTGCCTTCCGTTAAATCTCATTCCTCCCCCAAAACCTTATTCTGCATCTTCTGTCCCCACAGTTCCCATTTTTTATGTAATTTGCCGCTACCTTTTTCTAAAGATCTCACTTCCAGTGGTTTTATCACTGTTACTATATTCACTACCTCTAGTAAATTTGGTTTAGGCTTTGATTTCCATTTTCTAGTAGTTACTTTTTGGCAGTCAGCAGAATTAAACTCAACAAGGCCAAGTTATGTCTAGAGAATTCCGATTCTTTATCACAGCTAGAAAAAATAATTTCCTTCAACAATTGGCTAAGCTTCTGGTGTCATTCAAAGGGGATCCAGTGTCTGTCAGCCTGGGACGACATGCTCGACAAGCCTCGTTGCTTCGCAAGAGATGGCTTCCACCTGTCACCCCTAAGCCTTCGAATACTGGCTAAGGCTCTTGCTGTCCCCATAGTGCCATTTGAAGGCAAGGCTCAAAAGTCAAACCCACCTCCGTAAACAGCACAAATAAAAAAATGAGGGTTATGCTACTCAATGCCAGGAGTTTAAATCTCAGAATGCATGCGCTTGAAGCACTCCTCAGTATGGAGAACGTTGACATCTGTGCAGTAACTGAAACCTGATTCAAGGCTTCACAGAGCACCCCAACACTACCAGGCTACAACTCATACCACACATTTTGGCCACAGAACATGGACCGAAACACAAAAGGAGGGGGGTGTATCCATATTCATCAAGGATACCTGCACCTCCAGGTTAGTGGCACAGCATGATACCGCTGACATCATCCATGCGCAATTAACATAAGGCAAATCTGCAATGCAAATTGTGGCCTGCTACAGATCACCCTCCATGACCCAGGACCACCACTCCACCTTTCTGGAGACACTGGAAAACATGAAGGTCCTACCGAACACCCTGATATTGGGCAATTTCAATTACCCTAACGTTAACTGGGAAAACTACTCAAGTACAAACTCCTAGGTCCAGCACTTCCTGGAATTTATCAACTCAAATGCCCTGGATCAGCTGGTAAACTCCCTTACCAGGGATGAAAACATATTGGACCTGGTCATCACCAACATGGGTGACAGGTGTTCCGCACTGGAGGTCAACCCATTACTGGTTAGATTAGACCATAAACTAATCACTCTGGATTTCCGCACCACATCACCACCCCCAACCAAGGAAACCACAGTGAAAAACTTTGCTATAGCAAACTTCACCTTACTTAAGACAGAGGTGGTAAGTTTCACAGCTCCCACGCTAAAGGATAACAGTGACCAAGATGCAGGAACCTTTACAAATGCACTCTATGAGCACCTACAAGGATGCATGGATTGTGCCATCCCTAGAAAAACCAAGACTCACTCCCCTAAGAGAAGGAAACCAGTCTGGTGGACCCCTGCCATAAACAGGCTATACAGTAGAAGGAGGAAACTAGTTCAGAAAAAAAGCAAATCAAAAGAAGGAAAGACATCCCTGATCAGTATCAGTAAGAAACTAAGGTCCCTCATAAAATCATCCAAGGCTAACTTCGAGAGAAAAAAGCCAAGGATTTGAAAGATAACCACAAAGCCTTCTTTAGCTATGTCAAGAATCTAAGTGGCAACTCACAGATATGCTCTGAGCTAGTGCAAAATAGCACAAAATATACTGAACCTACTGATATTGCCAACATCCTGGCAGATAGATTCAGTGCAAACTTTACCCCCCTCTCACCCCCAAAAAGGGCCCACAACAATACCGGAAAAGTGTAGTGTCCCAAAAATCACAGATGCACAGGTGAAAACAGCCCTTTCAAAAGCCAAAAGCACAGCGTCAGTGGGGCCAGATGGTGTCCCTGGCTGCATCTTGCATGAACTACAGAACAAACTAACCCCCCGCCTAAACACACTGTTCAACCCCAGCCTCTCCATAGGCTATGTGCCCATAGAATGGCGCACAGCAACTGTTATTCCGCTCCACTAAGGATGGGCCACAACTGACCCTGGTAACTATCACCCCATAAGCCTGACTAGCCTGGTCTGCAAGGCTATAGAGCTCATCATCATGGAACTCATTAACAAAGACATTGGGAACCCCCAAACACTTGACCTGATCCAGTTTGACTTTGTTAAGGGCAGATCATGCCTACTAAACCTGGCTGACTTCTTCGAGACAGTCACCAAGGCCATAGATGAGGGGAAGGTGGTTCACACAGCCTATCTTCACCTTGCCAAGGCTTTTGACACCATTCCCCACTTGGGAATTATAGAAAAACTCACCAGCCTGAACATAAACCCCTACGTCATGAGATGGGTTGCCATCTGGCTTACAGACAGAACTCACACGGTAAGAATAGTGGGCTCCAGGCCCGACTGTAAACCAGTCACAAGTGGTGTCCCACAAGGCTCGGTCCTGGGACCCCTACTGTTCGGCATATACTTCTCAGATGTACAGGCAAACACAAGAGGACTATGGCTAACCAAGTTCACCAATGACTACAAACTGGGAGCCATAATTGACTCTCTGGCTGACACGGACATTCTCCAAAAGGGCCTTACCGAGACGGACACCTGGTGTTAAAGTCATGGTCTCAAGCTAAATGCCAACAATTGCATAGTCATCCCGTTTGGGAAAAATAAAACACCCATGAATTGCCACATAGGTGGCAGCTCCCTTAATACAGAAGAGGTCATAAGAGATCTGGGGACCCAGGTAGATAGTAATCTCTCCTTTGACAATCATGTTGCCAAAGTAGTTAGGAAATCCTTCTATGTAGTCCATCTAATTACTAAAGGGTTTGCATCTAGAAATAAAGAGGTTATAGTGCCCCTCTACTCGTCACTCATCAGACCCATCATAGAGTACAATGCCCCATTTGGGATGTACCTCACAAGACACTTCCAGCAGCTGGAAAGACCACAAAAGTACCTCACCAAGAGGATTACTGGCCTCAAACATATGTCCTGTGCAGCACGACTGGAAAAACTCTGGCTCTATTCAGTGGCATATCGCTTACTCAGAGGTGATCTCTGCCTGACTTACAAAGCCATGTCCAACTCAGAACTGATGGACATGCTCCACCTAAAGAAATCCAAGTCACTGAGAGCCACTCGCTCTAGTGAGCTAAACCTCACCACAACAATAAATAGAACAGGCTGGAGAATAGATTCCTGTCACAGAGACTCCCCATGCTTTGGAACAAAATTCCTAACTACATTAGACAGAGTCCCTCACTAACACTCTTCAAGAGAAACCTTGACGAGTGGATGGGTAACGGAAACTACACCCCTGGGATCACTTCATTGGCTCTTCTTGATAGAGGCTCAGTTAATTAATCAATGGGGCGGTGAAAGATGAAACACTCTGGCTAGGCTTATAAATGCCCTCGGGTAGATAGCCTAGTACCTACCCATGAACCTAACCTATGAAGTAGTCTGCAGGGAATTTTTTAAATTCTACCTACTTGTTACACACCCAAAAATATGGTCTCAATTAACACTTTATTCCCCATCACACCTCCCCAACATTTGCTAGCTACCTGAGAAAAATATATTTGGAGTCTGCTTGGGGTATAAAAATACCTATGCAAGCACTTCCAAGCAAAGATCCTAAATCTTCTAGACTTTGTTGCATATCTGGAAGCCATACGTATATTCCCATGTTGTTTCTTTGTTAATTGCTTATCCAGTCTATCTTCCCAACTCCTTCTAACCTCCTCTGAGTGATTCTTATAGTTATCATGCAATATTTTATACATGTTCCACTAGTTATCCCTTTGTAACAGCAGCTTCTGTTATAGATTCTACTAAAAACTCTACCAGTGTTTGGTCTTTTCACTGAGGACCCCCCTATTTACTTCTCTTTGCCTATACTCTGATATCAGTCCTTGATAGGAAGGCAATCTGTAGCCTGCAGTCCAAATGAATTCTTGTCCTCTTCCCATTCTATTACCTTTCCCTTTCTAATTATTTGCTAGCAATACCTTGGTTGCTTTTCCAGTTTTCTCCATAAATTTCAGCCTCCTCTTGTCTATTCTCTGTACCTCTGATTGCAAGTCATCCCTATTGGCAGAATCTCATTTCTCCATCCCTGTGTTGACTTAGTGCTTAGAATACATTCTGCTACTTTATGAGTATAGTATTCTGTAATGTTGTTGTTATTCTACTTAAGGATCTGTATCCAAAATCCCATTCTCACCTTGTTGCTTCAGATTACCCCGTTTCATCATCATCCCTTTCCACTTTGTAGCACTGAAATATCACTTCAAATAGAACAAGGTGGTTTGGGATTACCTGATTTGAATGATTAACGTATTCCACTTGAGTCTTACCCTCTTTCCCTCCCAGATAAAAAGAAGTACCTATTTTTGATGACTGAGAAGACAAATGGAGGTCAAAATGAGATGTAGGTGTCCTGCAGGCATGTAAGCCCTCCCAAAAAACAGTATGGTGTGTGTAGTAATATTTCTGATTTTGCATGACATGTAGGTTGTTGAACAAAAGCTTCTGCAGCATTTATATTGTCTGTAATTGTTTTGTTTTATTCAATGAATTAAAGAATGAATTAATAGATTTATAGGTACATACTAGGCAATCAGTCTGCAGACTATTACATGCCTAGCAAATAACCAGACAATGACCAAGGGTGTGAAACAAACCTTACACATTGTGTCGGTGAAGTAAGCACCTTAACCATTATGCTAACCCCAACTCTTAGGCCTGGATTGTTAAATATAGTCTAAAAATGTTGCATTTTATTAATATATTTTGCAGTACATTCTTTACAGCCTCCAGCAACTTGAAAGGAATTGACATTTGTCAGGTCATACAGTCTGCATTATTTGGAGTGATGATCAGAACTGTCTTGATCTTCAGCAACCATTATGTAGTCACTGCTGCAAATTGCTGTGATACAGTCCTCTCCACTTAGTACTTAGTTGAGTATGCATAATTTACAGTTGTACTGCAGTACTGTTGGAGTGATGTGGTATTCAGACTTTAGAGCTTGGTCAAAGTGACTCAAGAAGATTTAGAGGTTTGCACAAGTTCAGGATGAATGTTACTTTTGTCATATACATAGGTTAACCCTGGTGGATGCCTATTAAAAGGTACAATGGTATAATCCTTGATAGAAGCGCATAGCCTTGGTCTTGGTACTGCTAAGATGGTGGCCTGCCTCGTATACCCAACACTTGATATTGAAAGTAGGCCTTTTGCAATATATGGGATTTTGTTTGAAAAGTTTTATTTGCTAATTGAATAGCACACAAGAATACCTGTCAACTGTCCAGATTTTCACAGAACATCCAGATTTTTTGCCTTATATTTTTTGTCTGCTCTTCATAAAATTTGTATTTTTCTGGCAAATCACTGAGGACTGAAGTCACTAAACAATGACATACATGTGAGTTTCAGACTTCATATACTTCAGAAAATGCATGTTAACACAAATCCTATTATTCTAGCAAATTTTTTTTAAAATCTGTCCCTATTTTTGGGCTTTTGCCCCCATTATTTCAGGCTTTGTCCAGATTTCTTGTGCTAAGAGGTTGAGAGGCATGCATGCAAGGTACCAAACAGATAGTATGATATTGACAAGTAAGATAAAAGGAGTAGGACCCAGTGGGTTACATCTAATGTTACAGGAAGGTTGGGGGCTGTATACTCCAAATAGATGACTTGAATGGATTCTACAAGCTCAGTGGGTAGCAAGTCAGTTCAATGTGTTACTGGCTATGTTTAAGCTCAAAAGTTAATAGAGCAATATGTCTTGGTTTGCTTTATTAAAGGCTTTTGGAAGATAGAAGAAGATTGTTCCTATTAATGTTTTACTATTTAGGTTGGAAATTGAAGTGGTTTGTAAAGCAGGGTAGCATCTGTGCCATTCCAAGTAGATGGGACATGACATTCTTTAACTGACCTGTTAATAAGTGTGGAAATAAGGTGGTAATGGTGTCAGTGCTACATTATAGATAATATTGAGCATCTGTCTGTTCATAAGAATGACGGTTTTAGCTCTCTTTGGAGATTACATAGTGTTGGAATGTGGATGAAAATGAATGGTAAGGGTATCTGAGTGGAGGGAAGCTGGGCATGGATGTGACAATCTTATACTGGTACAGAATAACTTGGTTGACTGTGCTTGACATATACTGGTGAAATACTGACATAAATCTATGGACACTTCTATCTCAGTGGCTGATGGGCATAGGTGTAGCTGTTGAGGCTGTCCTTGTGCCAGCAATGAGATTAAGCACCATAAAAATGTTGTGGTTGTGTTAGTATTGTACTTGTTGCATTACTGTAGAATTCCTTTCTGCTGATTGTTAATAAGAATGTTACTTTATTGCAAAGTTGTTAGCTCAATATGCAAGTTGCTAGGGATGTAGTTTATCTGTCTTTTATTCATGCTGTATTATGTAGCAATATAATTGGCTTTACTGACTGGGCAAATGTGCTGAGAAAAGTATTGTTGAATTGCTGTATAGTATATTTGAGATCTAAAGTCCAAAGTGGGTTCCGGTTAATTAGTTTTAATGAGTTAACAAATTTATCTGTGCTGAAATGTTTTGTGTTGTGACAGTACTGATACCAGTGCAAGACCTGTGTATGAGCTCTATTCTGCATGCAAAACAGATGAATGATCAGTGATGCAATCAGACGATACCGCCTGTGTTGAATCTGTCTAGACTTGAATACTAGAATCCAGTCTTGAATATATTCTGTAAACCTGTCTTAATTTCTTTGGGTGATTATATGTTAAGTCCAAAGAGCTGGATATGTGGGTGTGAGTACACATCAGCTGTTTACTTCAAATCAGTCTTAAAGTCTCCTAGCAATATTATTTGATAACAGACAGTATCAGTTATCTAAAAGAGGTCATTATTAGTACTGTGTTTCAGGTGTTTCAGAGCCATATTATTTGTACTGTGTTTCAGGTGTTACAGAGCCATGGGGAGGAATGTATAAACATCTTATGTAAATGTATTTAGCTGAGATCATTTTAGTATAATTAAAAAGAAGCAAATGCAAGTTTCAATTTGCATCTGTCAGTTATATGTTGTGCAGGTGGACTGTCTAGTCATTAAAAAACAAAGTTCCGTTCAGGCAAACACTATTAAAGTCTTTAATTACAAATACTTCGTAAAATCCAACCACATTGAGCGCTTTCGTCTGCACAAAGCAGACTTCATCTGATGAAGTCTGCTTTGTGCAGACGAAAGCGCTCAATGTGGTTGGATTTTACGAAGTATTTGTAATTAAAGACTTTAATCTTGTTTGCCTGAACGGAACTTTGTTTTTTATCAGTTTGGCTACTACTTTATTCGTGTCTAGTCATTAAACCAACACCACCAGCTCCTTTTCAACGATAATCTTTTTTCTGTTTGATGAAAGTAGTTTTTTAGGAATTGCTTTTCTATCAAATTGTATTAAATAATGTATTCAGTTGATTGACACAAATTCCAATTTCTGAATCTAAGAAGCAAGGTTTTAGCTAGATCTCATTTATAGCTAAGATGCATGGGTTACAGTGTGCTAACCAGACATAAAGTTGGGGAAGCTTATTATAAATAACTTTTTTAATCAATAAAGATACATGTTAGAACATTGGTTAGTCCCTGACAGGACTGACGAGGGGATGGGACTGTATTTGTTTTATTGGGGAACCACAGTTTGGATAAACATCAGCTTATATAGTGAATGAATACAGATGAAACAGATGGAGGGTGTGCATGGAGAGCTTGTAGTAGATGTTGAAAAGTGTAAGGCTGGTGAAGACCTTTACTAATTTTTGTAGTATCTTATTCAAAATCTTCAGTATAGAACTGAACATTTCTTAGAGTACTTACAATGAAGGAAGATTTTCAACTGGCTACATGTGTGTATGTTGAATAAGTGTAGCTGATAATTTAGATAGAGGGTAGTAGGCAAGAAGGAAGAATATGATAATTTATTATAGCAGAGAGACCTGTTAGTAGAAAGATAGAAAGTAGCATTATTATCTTTATGGAGTGTGTAGATATATGTGAAATACTCATTTTTCACTGAATGACTACTTGAGATGTAAGGTGTTTTGCCAGATACTAAAATTAATATACCTGATAGAAGTATTCCTAATTAGGTAGCTAGATTTGTCACATTTCAAAATTTAACCAACTGCAAAAACCTAATGGACAATGTTCACTTGTGAAGTAAACTGCAATAAATCAAAATAAACTAAATACACAAGCGAGCTAACATATCAAACATGAGCAGTGCACTATATTAGAACGCGTTTTTAACTTTAATAAACAGTAAAACAACATGTACAACTAGTAAGCACTTTCATCCCTTACATGGAACCTCTTCAGACCTAATTGTGATCTAATTAAAAACATCTTAAATAGCATCAGTCAGTTAACATGACTTGCTACATCTCAATGAATTAACCCCTTCTTCTTCAAAACTATTTTATAGTTCTCCCCATTATTCATTCAAGGGGAACTACAGGCATTTAAACATACCTGCCAGGGTCTATATTATGTCCTTGAAAACCCCTTTCAGCAAATGGCTCTTCGCCAAATGATAAACAGTAAAATCTAATTCCCACAAATGTCCATTTTAAGCAAATTTTTTCCTAGGGGAAAAAATGCTTAGCCATCATCGGGAATTTGCTCTTTTTCCCACTGTAGTGTGATCTCATAGTTGGTATATTTAGTTAGGGGGGTTACAACCCCCCACATTGGGTGGAGGGGGTGAAGCCCACCACTTTGAAGTGTTTTAAATTTTGTCTGATTTTAAGTTGGCCAAGCATTTTTTCCCCTAAGAAAAAATTCACTGGAATGGCCGTTCAAGGGAGATAGAGTTCGCTGGTTATCATTCAGCGAACAGTCATTCGCTGAAAGGGGTTTTTGCAGATGTAATATAGACCCACCTGCCAACAATATTTTATCCAATCTAATACTTCTTCTCCATTAAATCTTGCATTATAGTTAGGTACATGATCTATTACTATAAATTTAAAATACACTTTATCTATTTTTAAACTATGTTTATGGATAACATGTTTAGCTAAACCATTATTTCTTTTATTTCTACAGCCCATAAATGCTTATACATTCTTTCATTAAACTTCCTAATTGCCCTACCAATACAAAACACAGGTCAAAGTCCACATAGGGCTACACAAACTCCAAATTTAGACTTACAATTACATATGATAATCTAATATTATAATTTCTAGCTTCAATTCTAACTTCTTTTCCTTCAAGGCTATAGTGGCAGAATCTGCAATTGCCACATTTTAACATACTTTTTTATTTTCTTTTAACTGTGCCTTCCTGTTATTTCTGTAAAAATACTCGTTTAAATTCTTTCCCCTTTTGGAAACAAAAACTGGGCTATCTCCAATAATGTCTTTTAAGTCAGTGAATTTGTAGAAACTTCCAGTTATCTCTCACTATCTGTTTGATGTTTGCTTCATCTACTGAATTTTGTAAAACACATGCTAACATAATCTTTTCTATTTTTATTTTTATATGAATTAGAAGTTATTATATTTAAAACCTCATTGTTCAACTTCCTTTTATTTTTTACTTAATTCTTAATTTCACTCAGTAAATCACCCAAGTAGCCCCTTTCAAAAAAACTATTTTCCATCATTTCACATTCTACATCGAAAAATAAGTGTTTTCTGTCAATTCACTTAGTCTTAAAAATTGCCCTTTTGCTATATTTCTTTAAAGACTTTTATTATGCATACTACTATAGTGTAAATAACCATTACTTTGTAATTCTTTCTTTAAAATTCTAACCTTCAATTTTGTATATACTATGAAATCTAAAAAATTAATACTGTCTCTGTCCACTTTATATGTAAACTTAAGATAATTAGAAATATTATTTAAATATGTTAAACATTTCATTAATCCTTCAATACTTCCTTTCCATAGTATAAAATGTTTATAAAACATTATATCCTTAAAAATTCACTAAAATAAACAAATTCCTTTTCCTAGCCTGTCATAAAAATATTTCTGTAGCTAGGGGCCATAGCTGCTCCCATAGCTATGCCATTCATTTGTTTATATATTATATTATCAAATTTAAAAAATATATATATAACTCAAAATCACATCTAAAATTATAGTCAACAACCTTACTTGTTCACATGTAAAGATTCCTGAGGAATGCATCTCTCTGTTAACAGTTTATAATCCTTCTGCATTGGGAATTGTTGTGTACAAGGAAACAACATCTACTGTCACTAGTATTATCGAGTCATCAACTGTATATTTGTAATCAAATTCTTAAAATCAAATGAGTCTCTAATATAAAAATCACTCTTACGTACAAGTTTTTGTAAAAATGTATCCACGTAAATGGCCAGCAATTCTGTTTTACAATCCTGGCTGGCCACTATGGTGCTGAATGTGGGGTTATCTATGCACTTATGTATTTTGGGTAGACCAAAAAATCTTCCAAGCTTGGGTTTCCAAATTCTAAAATACCCTGCAACATCTACAGTAATCAAACATTCCATCCACCATTCCTGAATACATACATCAATCATGTTATACAATTTAACAATTTCTGCCCAAGTCACTCTTTTATAAAACTTATTATTTAACATCTTTTAATTCTTCACAGTACTGATCCTTATTCAGTACCACCACTGCATTTGTGAAATTATCCAGTTTTTATCTAAATAATGAACATTTGAAAGTTTTAAGCAAGGGATTAACTTCTGTGCCCTCAGGCAGGGCGAACTTAAGACAGGTTACTTAAGGGATTTTACAAGGAAGTCGAATTTAAAATGTTTTTTTTTTTTTTGTGACAATAGGGCTATTTAAAAAGCCAATTGTATTTAATCGTCAACTAAGACCCGAATTGGAGGCATTTTTACTTGTGAGAATGATGTTAGAAAATTGTTGGAAGTAAAAGCAAGTAACAAGTATCGTAATATGACTATGAAAGAAAATGAAGCCTTGTTAGACTTAAAGAATAATAGCAGTTTATATATAACAGAAGTGGATAAGGGCAATGTAGTGGTGGTATTGAAAATGGATCAGTACTGTGAAGAATTAAAAAAAAAAAGATGTTAGATGATAATAAGTTTTATAAAAGAGTGACTTGGCCAGATGTTGTTAAGTCATATAACATGATTGATGTATGTACTGAGCAATTGTGGATGGAAGGTTTGATTACTGTAGATGTTGCAGAGTAATTTAAAATTTGTAAACCCCAAACTTGTCAGATTTTTTGGTCTGCCCAAAATACATAAGTGCTTAGATAGCCCTAAATTTGACCCATATTGGCCAGCCAGAGTAGTAAAACAGAATTGCTGGACATTTATGTGGATACATTTTTACAAAAACTTGTATGTAAGAGTGATTCTTATATTAGAGACTCGTTTGATTTTTAAGAATTTGATTATAGATATTGCAGTTGATGACTCGATAATACCAGTGACAGTAGTTGTTGTTTCCTTGTGTACCACCATTCCCAATGCAGAACGTTTAGAAATTGTTTATAGAGAGATGCATTCATCAGGAATCTTTACATGGGAACAAGTAAGGTTGTTGACTGAAATTTTTAGATGTGATTTTGAGTTATAATTTTTTTTAAATGTGATAATGTAATATATGATCTAACAAATGGCATAACTATGGGAACAGCTATTATAGAAAGGAAGTATTGAAAAATTAATGGAATTTTTAACATATTTAAATAATATTTCTAATTATCTTAAGTTTGCATATAAAGTGGACAGAGATGGTATTAATTTTTTTAGATTTCGTAGTATATAAATCTGCCAACAAATTGAAGGTTAGAATTTTAAAGAAGGAATTACAAAGTAATGGTCATTTACATTATAGCAGTATTCATAATAAAAGCTTTAAAAGAAATATAGTAAAAGGGCAACTTTTAAGAATGAGTTGAGTGAAGACACTTAGTTTTTGATGTAGAATGTGAAATGATGGAAAATATGTTTTGTGAAAGGGGCTACCCAGGTGATTTAGTGAGTGAAATTGAGAATGAAGTAAAAATAAAAGGAATTTATCCTGGAAACTATCGCCCTAGAAGCCTAACTAGCCTGGTCTGCAAAGCTATGGAGCATATCATCATGGAACTCATAAACAAAGACATTGGGAACCTCCAAACACTGTATCCTACCCAATTCGACTTTGTTAAGGGCAGATCTTGCCTCTTGAACCTGGTCAATTTCTTTGAAACAGTCACCAAGGCCATAGATGAAGGGAAGGTAGTCCAGACAGCCTACCTTGACCTTGCAAAAGCCTTCAACACAATACCCCACTCGGGCATCATAAATAAGCTCACCAGCTTAAATATCAACCCCTATGTCACAAGATGGGTTGCAAACTGGCTTAGGGATAGAACCCACATGATCAGAATTGCAGGTGCCATGTCAGACTCTAAACCAGTTACAAGTGGCATCCCACAAGGTTCAGTCCTGGGACCTCTCTTGTTCGGTATATATTTCTCTGATGTACAGGCTAACACAGGAGGACTATGGCTGACAAAGTTTGCAGATGACTGCAAACTGAGGGCCATAATCGACTCACCGGCTGACACAAGCATCCTCCAAAAAGGCCTCACAGAGACGGATAACTGGTGCCAGAGCCATGGCCTAAAGCTAAATGCCAAAAAGTGCATAGTCATCCCCTTTGGGAAAAACAAAGTGCCCACAAATTACCACATAGGTGGTAATCCATTAAGTATGGAAGAAGTAATTAGGGATTTGGGGACCCAAGTAGATTGCTATCTCTCCTTTGACAATCACATTGCCAAAGTGGTTAGAAAGACATTCTATATAGCCCACCTTATCACGAAGGGGTTCACATCTAGATCAAGAGAGGTCATTGTGCCCCTCTACTCATCACTCATCAGGCCCATAATTGAATACAATGCCCCATTTGGGATGTACCTTACCTGACACCTGCTACAACTAGAAAGACCCCAAAAGTACCTCACCAAGAGGATCAAGGGACTCAAACAGATGCCCTCCGCAGTTAGGCTAAAAAAACTCCAGCTCTACTCAATTGCTTACCACCTACTCAGAGGCGATCTGTGCCTGACGTATAAAGCCATGTCCAACCCAGAATTAATGGACATGCTCCACCTCAAGAAATCCAAATCCATGAGAACTACACGCTCCAGTGACTTAAACCTCAGCACAGAAATAAATAGAACATGCTGGAGGGACAGGTTCATATCCCAGAGGCTCCCCTCACTCTGGAACAAAATCCCAATCCATGTCAGACAGAGCCCCTCAATTACCCTCTTCAAGAAGAATCTTGACTTTTGGATGGGAGATTGTAAATTTACCCCTGGGATCTCTTCTGTGTCACTGCTAGACAGATGCATGGTAAACTAACCTTAAATGGGCTATCTTCTGTGACCTACTATACAGAGGCACAGTCAACTAATCTAAGAAAGGTAGCGAAAGCCAAACACACTCTGGCTAGGCTTGTAAATGCCCTAGGGCAGATAGCCTAGTATCAACCTATTAACCTATGGAAGTTGAACAGTGAGGTTTTAAATACAATAACTTCTGATTCATATAAAAATGCAAAAGATTATATGTTAGCATGTGTTTTGCAAAATTCATTAGATGATGCCAATATCAAATGGATAGTTAGAAATAATTGGAAGTTTCTTACAAATTTCACTGACTTAAAAGACATTATTGGGGATAGCCCTGTTTTTGTTCCCAAAAGGGGAAATAATTTAAGAGTATTTTTACAGGAATAATAGGAAGGAACAGTTAGAAGAAAATAAAAAAGGTATGTTAAAGTGTGGCAATTGCAGATTTTGTCAATATATCCTTGAATGAAAAGAAGTTAGATCTGAAGCTAGAAATTATAATATTAAAAAAGAAATACACTCAAGATAAATAAACTGCTGGAAATAAAAACAAAAATGTGTAACAGCAAACACCAGCGGAATAAAACAGTGCCATGAGTTTATAAAAAAAAAAAAAAACAATTTATTCACTCATAAAATTAAAAAGGTAAGCACTTTCACATCTGCTTCATCAGACCTTCTACAGAAAATGAATGAACTAGCATGCTTATATATGTAAACATTAATCAAAGTGAGGCAAACAGATTGAACCAATCACTTGAAGCATTATATTAAACCAAGCATAAATATGGCATATGCATAATAAAAAACAAACTGATAAAACAACCTGTATAGGAAGTAAAATCACTCAGACATTCCTGAAAAATGTGTCAATACACTTTCAATACTGATCCAACATTGATCTGTTTGAAGCAACTACTATAAAAAGTAATATAAAATAATGCAACAATACACATATAATGTATATAAGAAATGTATATAAATAAAAATAAAAAATGTTTATAATGGCATTATATATATATTTTAATAACACTCAGCAGTTATCACTTTCTAAGCACCTATGTCCAATCTTAAATAGGAATGAGGTATTGCTGAGGGACTCCAAACAGTTTTTAAGAGATCTTTTTGACTATATTAAAATGCTGGTCACTATGGATGTACAGTCACTGTTTACCATGATTCCTAACCAGGCTGGCTTAATCTATGTGGGTAGATACTTGTCCAAGTACACTGCATATGATCCTTCAGTGTGTCACCTGATAGATCTTTGTATGAGAATAGTACTCGAGAATAATATCTTTGTCTTTGATGATGTTTATTACCAACAAAGAGGTGGCATGTCTATGGGCACCTCCAGTGCCAATAGCTATGCCAATATGGTCATGGCTCAGTAGGAAGAGGAGTGTATTTTTTCAACACCAAGTTTTCATCAATATGTCCCATTCTATCACAGATTTGTGAATGACTTGTTCCTTGTTTGGACTGGCTGTCCTGATGAGTTAGTCGAGTTTCATCAAGATTTGAACTCCTCTACCAGTTTTTTTTTTAATTTTCTCTTAATTATTCAGACACTCAAGCTGAATATTTGGATGTGCTTTTAACCAGACAGGTTGATCGTTCCCTCTGCACTGGTATATATAGGAAACCATGTTATAGGAATCCCCTGTTGCATCGAGATAGCATGCACCCATCTCATGTGTTTTAGAATATAGTTAAAGGACAGGGGTTGTTATGCTTAAAAGGCAAGCTGACTGACAGATGCTATAAAGAAAAGGAGGTTGATGATATACTTTGTAGCATACCTCCACTTAGATCCAGTATAACCAGACCATACTACTCTGAACACTCCACTGATTCCAATGGAAGGAGACCAGCTCCCATTAGACCTACTAATATCTCTGTTTTTCTAACTTACACCACTGACACTAGGATAACAGTGAATGTAATTAAGAGACACTGGAACATATTACCAATGGACCCCAACATCCACAGGCTTGTAGGTGATACTCCCAGATTCTTGTATAAGAATAAAAAAAATCTAAAAAGATTACTATGCTATCCAGATAATTAGAAACCTGGTGTGTCTGAGTGTGGAGCCAGTACATTGGCATGTGGAGCATGTCATTTTTGTAACTATGTAGATAGCAGTGGGTGTTTTCAACATCCTGATAATGGATGTACATTTGATTTTAAGTTGCATGCAACCTGTCTGACTCCACATGTGGTCTACCTTGCCAGCTGCATGGTCTCCCAAGCATTTTATGTAGGCAAGATCGATAGACCTCTGAAAAACAGGATTAGGGAGCATTTATTTATACAGCATCTGTTGTGCTTCTGCCAACAATGCCTTGTCCAAACATGTTATGACCACTGATGCGAGACACTCTTTTAAGTTCATCGTGATTGATAGGATAAACCCCAATGTCCGAAGTGGTGATACTAGAAACCTCACTGAAATGAGGGAGGTCAGCTAGATGATTAGGTTAAGAGCAGATCAGGGCAGTAGTCTCAATGAAAAAGTCCCATTAAGACCTATTCTAAAGGGATGAAGCCTTAGAAAGTGATAACTGCTGAGTGATATTAAAATATATATAATGCATGCCATTATATAATTTTTTTATTTGTATTTATATAAATTTCTTATATGCATTATATGTATATTGTTGCATTATTTTATATTACTTTTTATAGTAGTTGCTTCAAACAGATCAGTGTTGGATCAGTACTGAAAGTGTATTGACATATTTTTCAGGAATGTTTGAATGATTTTACTTCCTATACAGGTTGTTTTATCACTTTAATTGTTCTTTATTATGCATATGCCATATTTATGCTTGGTTTAATATAATGCTACAAGTGCTTGGTTCAATCTATTTGCCTCACTTTGATTAATGTTTACATATATAAGCATGCTAGTTCATTCATTTTATGTAGAAGGTATGATGAAACAGATGTGAAAGCGCTTACCTTTTTAATTTTATGAGCGAATAAACATTTTTTTATAAACTCATGGCACTGTTTTATTCTGCTGGTGTTTCCTTTTAAACAAATTGTAATATTAGATTATTATATGAATATAATTGCAAGTCTAAATTTGTAGTCTATGTAGCCCTAGGTTGTCTTTGTCTTGCATATTATATTGGTAGAATAATTACGGAGTTTAATAAAAGAATGTATGAGCATTTAAGGGCTGTACAAATAAAGGAATTAAATAATGGTTTAGCTAAAGATGTTATGCATAAACATAGTTTAGAAATAAAGTGTATTTTAAATGTATAATAATAGATCATGTACATAATTATGATGTAAGGTTCGATGCAGAAGAATTAGATCGGATAGAGTATTGTTGGCAGATAAGGTTAAATACCTGTAGTTCTGCTGCTATAAATGATGGGGAGAACTGCAAAAACAGTTTTGAAGAAGAATGGGTTAATTCATTGAGATGTAGCAAGTCATGTGAACTGAATGATACTATTTAAGGTGTTTTCAATTAGAGCACAATTAGGTCTGAAAAAGTTCTGTATAAGGGAGAAAAAGCACTTACCAGTTGTACATGTTTTATTAAAGTTAAAAAGAAGTTCTAATATAGTGCACTGTTCATGTTTGATATGTTAGAGAGCTTGTGTTTTGATTTTATTTTATATTGCAGAATTTATTACATTTTTTATAGGACATTTTTACTGGGTTTTCCTTATAAATAGTTTGGCTGTAGCATTTAGATTTCTGGTACATTAGCAGCATTGGTATGAGAGCCAAATGTTATGTTTTTGTACTTAATTTTATAAGAAGAGTAGGTGTCTAAGTAATGAAGAATGCGTGTTTGTGTGTGTGTGGGGGGGTTGCCTCTGCTTTTAAACAGAGTAATACTTCAGTACCTCCCCAACTGCCAGAGCCACACATGGGATGTGTCTAAAGAAGGAGGTTGCAGTAGAGTGTTTAAGGCCAAAGGCACGGGGACTAAATAAATGCACTGTAGGGTAAAACAACTGCCTATAATTCCCTGACACCACCTAATAGGCTACAGGAAGGAGGGCAAGCTCTGAGAAATCTGACAGAGATGAGCAAGGATAAAGAGGTCTAGTAGATGTACAAACAGTACACAAAAAATATTTATACGTTTTATTTACTTATTTAACATTTGTTTACCAGGAAAGTCTGACTGGGACAGAGCCCATTTTCAGCAAATTCCTGGAAAGAAATGCTCCAGATACTTCTTTGGAATTTGGGAGGAAACCCACGTGAATGCAGAGAGGATATGCAGACTCTCCACAGAAGGCACCCCAGCCAAGAATCGAACTGGAAAACCTCTTGCTGTGAGGTGATAATGCTAACTGCTGCACCACTTCACCACCAAGTGCTGGAAACAAAGTAAGAACAAGTACTGCACCTGTGAAAAAGAACCAGTGCCAAGATTATGGTGACTTTAAGGTGAAGCAGCAGGCTTCAGGAAGTTTTATTTGGAGCAAATATGTATTGTACAATGTAAGTGTAACTTGCCTGCATATATAGCTTTTAAGAATTTGAACTAACTATGCACAGATATAATGGTAGCCCCATGTAAAATATGTGTATGTCTGTCTGTGGTGGTGATGAAATCTATCTGCACAAGCAAACATACCAATCCCCTTTTATGACAAATTGAGGCTACTCAAAACTCTGGTGATTGTACAAACTTCAGTACTTAAATCAAAAGGAAGGCACAATACATTGATCTGTCATCAAAAACATCAGAAGTAAGAAAATGGTTACTAAAATAGAAGAGAAGTGACAGAATAAGTTTAATGTTGACAGAAAAACTACTGCACTGAAATTAACAACCTGTGTTAAAAAATAGGAAAACAGTGCAACCCCTGATCAAATGTGGCAACTCCAATAAATTGGAAAAATTGCCTTTCAACCAACTCACTTTTCCAGAAGCCATCAAATAACATGTACTTACTTTTCATAGCCGTAGGTAGCAAACTCAGGAAAAAAAGTCTAAGATACATACAATCTGCTATTAAGTCTGGGTTACGTAGATGAGTAACAAAAAAAAAAAACAGAGGTAATAAAATTATTAGCAAAGGTGCACTAACACTTGCAAGAAAAAAAGAAAAGTGCAAAGAAAGTCAACACTATACCAGTTGATAGAAATGAAAGTTGAATCAGGATAAAACAGAGGAAAAGTGCCAGCTTGTGCTGCAAAGGGTACTGGCTTTGACAACAAGCAGGGAAGACATACCCTGGGACTCAATAAACTCCGTGTAGTCTTTGGTGAAGCCTACACAAAGTTTGCTCATGTGCGCTGTGAGCAGCAGTACACATTGCATGTTCATGCTGCGCACTGCGTTTAAACATAAATAAGTAAGGTTTCATGGCTGGCAACAGTGTTGCCAGCCAGGAAATCATGTAAGCCAGCACGGATAGCAGTCCTGTTTAAATCAGACCACTGACTTTCCACGGTTTTGTGTGGAATGCCACAATGATCACCAGGGCTTCACAGATAGCTCTCAATCTCTTAGTGCAAGACAACTAGACAAAGGCCAACATAATGGGGGGACAATGACCCAGAAATAGGGACATATTTGACATATTTACCTATAGAAATGTGCTAGACTTACCAGGGGTTTGTGTTAAGATGCATGTTCTGAAGGATTTGAAGTATGAAACTCACGTGTATGTAATAATGAGTCACATCAGTCCTGAGATCATTCCAGTGATATATCAGAAATCCACAAATATGATAAGGAACACAATTTGGACATTCTATGAAAATTTGGACAGTCGAGAAGTATGAATGTTAAGTATGTGGTCCAAACACAGTACAAGACAGTTGATCTACAGTGCAGAGTATTGTGAAATCCCATTCCTGGCATTCTTTACAGAAGTTGCATAAATGATCTGTAATGGTTCATGGACTGCCATGTAAACTAAACACTCAGGGGAAGTGTGTGTATTGGGTAGGGACACACAGATGAATTGTAGGAATGAACACAGGGCAAGAAGACAGGTGAAGCAAAGCAACTTAATGTACAGCAAATGAGGGCATGTCAATGGAAGATGATCTTAGCAGCAACACCAATCACATATCAGTATGATACAGTAAGGATTGCACAGTGAAAATGTGTATTATGTGACTGCCCCATAAGGTGACATAACAATGGGGAGGATGTCTGCTGTGAGATAAGCATCCCTACATGAACAATGCAGACGAGATCTATCAGGGATGATAAATACAATTACAGTAGGGGTGCATATTGTGAAGCTGTGCAAACTGATTTGCCTGAATAGGAGTGTAATCTCAGCAGAGGTCTCCAGCAAGTGAAACACAGGTAAAAGCTCATGGACAATATTAACCAACCAACCACAATCCTGGACAATATCAGAATAGTACCACCAGTAATCCCACGTCTCTGACATAACATATGTGATTTAGAGTGATCAAAAATGATTCTGCACAAACACACTTGTAGAATTATTATGATACATCAACACTCTGAGGGTAATCCCACACACCATCCCAGCAATGTAACATCTGCTGGAGGTGTTAGGAGGGACACTGCTATACCTGTATGTGCCATGAGCAATACAGGCTAGTAGACTGGCGTGCATATATAAATATATATATATATATATATATATATATATATATATATATATATATATATATATATCTATGTATATAGTACAATCCACACTGTCATGAATATTGTCCAACACCTATGTATGTATTGTGTGCATCACTGCAACAGATAGCATTTGGTGTAACAACTTGATGGGGGTTCATCACCATCAGACAATAATGTTTATGCCACAAAAAGAATATCTAGGTATGGACAATAAGCTGTGTGACAAGCTACTGTGACAAAGGTGGTACACTTCAGTTACACATCAGTTGAAGATGTGTGGGGAGGTACATGAGGAAGAGTGCATTGTGCTCAGTTATTGGTATGATGAAAGTTGGGAACTATGGAGGTATTATGGCCTCTAATGTGGACGTCTTTCACATACTCAGTACTTGTGTTACATACAAGGAAGTAGTCTGCACTGTGACAACTTGCCAGTGGATGTTCCACCTACCATCTACCCCAGGACACAGGTCACATACCTATTGGTCTGATTATAGGGTGTGATGTCCACATTATACATGGGGTGTGTGTTTGTTTTCCTGATGTAACAAATCCCCCATGTTTTCTTGTTATTACAGGTGTTGTCAAAGCTATGGCAGCAATCTTTGGTGTGTGTTGATGCTGTCTGTATTATACTAATATCACAGATGGAGTCAATGATTGCCCATAGTCTGCAGTCCTTCAGAGAACTGTTTGAACACAGGATGTGTATGTTATCTGTGATGTCCAGCACTTAAATAATGGAGAGGAAAGGGCCTAGCAGACATCCCTGATGTACGGACCTGATCACTGGACCTGAAATATATGTCACTTCATACATTTCAACATATTGAAATGCCACGTATGTGATACACTGATCTACCCACTTGGTGATATAGCTTTTTATGGCCACATCTGACAGAGTTGATTCAGTACCTCATTGTGGATTGTGTCAAATGTCCTGGCCTGGTCAAGTTCCAGAGGATGATAGTGTTGTCATCATGCATGCCCTCAGTGGCCTATTTGAGGACATCTATCAGATGTAAGAGACATGATGTAGCATTAACAACTCCCACAGGTCTGTTGCACACAGCCAGAATATTACTAGTGTCCATTTAGAAAAGGTCCATGATGACATGTTGGTCTACCTCACAGTTGAGAAGAGTCAGAATGTGTCTATACATGCACGCATCAGGTTCTGTACCCCTAATGCAGATGGATGCATGTTGGTGTACACCCTTCTATGGGAACATAGCCCATATGGAGGCTGTATTGAAGTATGTATTCAACCATATCAGGAAGGTGTATATCCTGAGTCATGCCATAGGCGATCTGTGATGTTGTCACAGCCTATTGATTCTCTGTGATAGGCCTGGATGAAGGTAGTACATACTACCTATCTTGATCTGGCCTAGGGTTTTGACACAATCCCACATGCAGATATCATTGAGAAACTCTCCCAGTTGGGGAATAACCCTTACGTCACTTGATGGGTAACAAGTTAGCTCACTGACAGAACACATACTGTGAAAGTTGGTGAATCAACATGTACCAGTAGAGATGTCACCAGTGGCATACCACAGGTGCCTGTCTTTTTCCCTTTACTGTTTGGAATTTATTTATTGACATTTCAAGCTAAAGTATTTGTCCTTTGGCTTACCAAGTTTATTGATTCTTACATACTGAGTACAATCATTGAGTCCACAAATGATGATAACATACTATAGGGGGAGCTAACACAGACAAATGATTTGTGAAAAAGCCACATGATACACAAATAAATGCAAGTAGAAAATGAACTGACAAATGAAAAACTGAAGAAAAGAACACACTGTGAACAAGCACCAACACTTCACTCAGCTCGATGAAGAAATAAATATAATAAATGCAGAAATGTGTCTTTATTTTGTCCTTCTGAAAAGTGGAATTCCATGCTAATTACAGCAGTGGCAACAGTCCTGCTATGCTGAAAGCCAGTGATGCAAGCACTGAGAACACATGTAGATAGCAATCTGAATTTTGACCACCAAGTGTCCACACTGGTATTGAAAGCCTATGTTGTGCACATCATAAGTCATGCTATCATATTCAGATCTTAGGATTGTATGACAACACTGTACTCGAACCTCATCAGAACACTAATAGAGTGTAATGCTGTCTTTTGCATGTACCTTACCAGACACATGCAGCAGCTGGAGAGACCACAGGGGTTTCTCACCAAGAAAATGCAGGGCCTACAAACCATGCCATGATGTATGTGGATAGACTTAAAACCATGTCACTGTAATCTGTATTGTATAGGATGAGGTGACTTCTGCCTGGCCTCTAGGCCAGTCTCTGACCATGCCCTGGTGGGAATAATGCATGTCCACAAATCAGATATAGCTAATGGCATCAGCAGTATCTGTTGAGGGGAATATGGCAATAACAGTGTCCTACAAGGCTTTCTGTAATTTCAAGCTAGAGCACAAACACACACAGTCACACAGATGACTGCAGTGAGAATAGAACTCCTACCTATATAAGTACACAGACTACAGAACTCAGTACTTTACACAAGTGCCATGACACAAGTCTGGCTTTTGCCAGACTGCAGGTCAGTGTATAGTAGATAACATCAGCAGGGCATGATGGAGAAAAGATGTTGGGAGGCCTTCATGAAATGGATGTGTAGGCATGTGCAAGTATCAAAATATTGTCCATACATGGGATTGGAGCAATAACTGTAGGATACATACTTCTGCTCTTCTGTCTAGACACACACACACACACACACACACACACACACACACACACACACACACACACACACACACACACACACACATGAGGGATAGTGTCAAAAGCCTCGCTTAACTCATTGTAGATTATATGTCATGTTATCTCTCATCCAGGTCTTTGGGATCAGTATCAAAGAAGTCCACTAGGTTTAATAAACAAGATCTACCCTTGACAAAACCAAAAAGGGTCAGGTCAAGTGTGTTGAAGGTCACCTATGTCCCTGTGGATAAGGTCCGTGCTGATTCCTTCCCTATCCTTGCAGATAAGGCTTATTAGGCTTATGGGCCAGTAGTTCTAGTTTTGCATGTTACCAGATTGATGTGCTTTGCATATCACACAAAATTTGATATTAATTTCTGTAGTGCAGGTGATATGTGTGGAAAAAGCACTGAGACCCCAGGGTTGCAATGCTTGGGGGGAAGCAACACATGACTGTATTGTAAATATGTGACATATTGTTAGATAGAGCCTTTGGTTTCTTATGTTTCCACATGTAATTTAAGCCATAGACAGGAAATAGGCAGTAAACAGCAAGCACAGTGATTAGCGGGTGTAGGTGAGGGTTGGCAAAGTGTTTGGGCATGTGAGATACACATTTTCAGTACTTTCCATGTTTGCACATAGTTAAGCAGTGCACAAATGCAAGCTGTATTGCTAAAGTCTGATTGTTGTATTGAGTCTATGAAACACACCTGCTAACTGACTGCTGTTAATTAAGACATTTCTTTTTGAGCCCAGATGATACTGGATTCGAATCCAGGTGTATCTAATACTTTTAAATACTTTTAAATGAACACTGATAATGTAATTGCATGAATTCTTTATAGTACATGTGTTGCTGTGAGTTGGCATAGCATGGCAGGGTTAAGCGACATTGCACAGAGGTTGCCACAACATTTTGCCACCGCTCACAGTCGGACTGCATTGGTGTGTGATGTGCACCTCTGCACAAACACAGAGTCCAAAAGGTGTAGGGATCCATTGCTTTTTCTGCTACTTATGTGTGTTGTGTTTGATTCTATTTTTTGACCAGATTAAAGGTGTTAAAATGGGATAGATAGGAAAGTGGTAAAATGGGGAGCAAGCAGAGTGAAGAACAAAGGGAAAACAGTGCAGGAATGTGCAGGAGGGAAGTAGGAAAGAACCATAGATATCCATTTCTTAAACAGTGTAAACTGAAAATATGTGCAGAATATTAGCTGAATTTGGACTGTTACCTCCACAAAGAGGGGTGACAACAACTAAATCATGTATAGCCAATTGGACCGAATCGAGTGTGTCAGAAAAGCACATGTGCAAAATGGAGAGCTATGTATGGAATGATTTTTTTATGGGACAGGTTCCCATTTCATTGAGAGAACTGCAGGGTAAGGGACATGGGTATGTCTGGGTCAGGTAAGTTGGGTAGGTGGGGAAGCAAATGCAAACATACAAGACAAGAGACAAGGATGGTGGTGGATACAAAAGGATGGGGGACACTGTGATGCCCCTGCACTGGCACAGTAATCAAGGAGCCTCAATCCTCACCATTGGCAACAGTGAGGGATGTGCACAATGGGAGGATGGCAAGTACACACACAGTAAAGTACAATTTCCCTTAAGAGCACATGGAGATCACAGTTAGTCTGGGGCTGGTTTCTCCCTCTTTCTCCAGATCCCTAATAAGACACCCCACTGGCATAGCTATAGAGTTGATTCCTTAACCAGGGTTCCAAGCCAAGTACTCCCAACACTCTCTTTGTCCAACCAGTGCTTCATGTCCCCGCCCAAGTAGCTGACACCCCCCCCCCACACACACACACACACACACACTTTGAGATTTGATTTATACACAAGCACATATATGGGAAAGGCTAGCACAGGTTTATGAGCTATGCCTCCTTATGCCGAGACTATAAGGTAGTTATCACTGCCACCAGAACCCCTTATCAGCTACTTTATGGCCCTTAGCAAAGGGTGACAAATCCTAATGTGTAATGTTACTATTATCCAAATGGCAGTCTGACGAAGAGCAAGGCTGTTTAGGAGTGGCCTGTACAGTGTCACCAAATACATATGCCAGTACTCATTTCTCTAAACAAACCAGCCACAAAGATGGGTTTCAATATATTTAATAATAAGTAATAAAAGAACAAGACAATACTCAATAAACACAATTACTTCAGAGTTCAAAATCACAGGACATATTTTAAAATATTGCAGGACAGTCTCAAATAAATACAGAAAACACCTAAACTAATCTTTACTATATTCCTATCTATATCTAAAAGAAATGACTGTACTCTAGTTACTTACTATTAGCAAGGCAAGTGCAAATGGTGATGATGGATGTTTCCAGGCCAAAGACAAAATACAAAATGCAAAGTCTCTCTCTCTTGGAGAATTCTTAAATCAATATCGATTATTACTGCTGGGTTAGCTTGGATGACATCACTCTTTGTCACCTGACTTCAGTTCCCAGGCTAAAACAGAAACTAAGAATTTTAACATCTCTGTGTTACAAATACATGTCTCTCAGATGTGCTCAGAAATGTGCATCTGCTAGGAAGTCATAAAGCAATCAAACACTTTGCATTTTAAATCTAGTAATTACTTTTTCGTTTCAAGAACTAGAAAAACTTGTAGCTCTAGGCATCCTGTCTTCTTGTTGCATTGAAACTAACTTTTATAGTACATTGTAAAGCGCTTAATTTCAACTTATTTTCTTTTGTAAGTTAATCTTCTATGATCCAGCAGGGTATGCTGTGGTTATATTCTTGACGCACAGTGCATAACATACATTTCTGCATTACCATATCAATATGCACAAATGACATAAAATTATTTACAAAATTCCAGATAGTTGGGCTGCCAGTGTCACATTTCTCCACCCTCCCCCCAAAAAAAACTCAAGCTAGTTTTTCAAGCGACCCTTGAGAAACATTGCCCGAGAGTGTTGAGCCTATCTGGGAATACCTTACCCCATTCCCTGTCTTGAAAGCCCATCTGCATTGGCATTGCTAACCCCACTATAGTGCTGCACTGTCATATCATATGCTTGCAATCCTAGGCTCTACCTTAGTAACTTGGCATTTTGCTGGCTGGCTCAATGTAGCCATTTTAAGAGATTATGGTCTGTAACTACAGTGAATTTCCTTCCATAGAGATACGTCTGAAGTTTCTGCAGTGCCCACACTATGGCTAGGCGTTCATTTTCTACAGCTGCATAGCATTCCTCTCTGGGTTGGAGCCTACAATTGAGATAAACCACTAGGTGCTCTTTTCCCTCTGAGGAAACCTGGCTAAGTACAACCCCCACACCATGGTTTGAAGCATCCACTTGCACAACAAATTCTTTGCTGTAATCTGGACTGGCTAACACAGGGGGTCCTCCCAAACCTTCTTTAAACTTCTGGAATGCCTGCTCACATGCTGGGGTCCACACTATGTTATCTGGCCTATTCTTCCTTGTCAGGTCTGTGAGCGGAGCAGCTATGGTACTATAACTGGGGACAAACTTTCTGTAGTACCCTGCTGTCCCTAAGAATGCCCTCACCTGATTTTTTGGTAACAGGGGCAGGCCATGCCTGAATGGCTTCCACTTTGGCAGGTTCTGGCCTGCTCTTTTCACCCCCACTCTATGTCCCAGGTAGGAGACCTCTGTCATTCCCACCTGACATTTACAGGTTTTAATGGTCAACCCTGCCCTCTATAGTCTGCCCAGCACTTCCCTGACATGCCGCAGGTACTCTTGCCAGGAATGGCTGTAGATGGCAATATCATCTAGGTAATCAAGGGCAAAATCTCCCACTCCGGCTAGGATATGATCTACCAGCCTCCGAAAAGTCACTGGGCATTTTTCATCCCAAAAGGGCATCTTCATGAACTCATACAAGCCAAAAGGAGTCACAAAAACTGACCTTCTCTAGACTAGGTGTGAAGGGCACCCGCCAGTAACCCTTGGTAAGATCAATAGTGGTAAGATACTTGGCCCCACCAAGCTGCTCTGGGGCTTCACCTGTCCTAGGCATGGGGTAATCATCTGACTCTGTTGACTATTTAATTTCCTGTAGTCCACACAGAACCTGGTGCTGTCATCCTTCAGTGGTACCAGCACCAATGGGAAGGCCCAGGAACTGCTGGACTCCTGGATTACCCCTAGTCCCAACATTTCCTGTATTGCCTCCCTCCGAGTCTGTTTGACTCTCTCAGGTACCCTATAAGGGTTCTGCTTAATAGGCCTTTGGGGTCCTGTATCCACATGGTGCTGCACCAGGTGGGTGCACCCTGGTTTCCCAGTGAACATGCCCCCAAACTCCTGTAACACTGGTTTTTCACCTTTTGAATTGTTGTATGGGCATAGGGTGAGGGTCCAAATGCCTCAGTCTCTCATTTTCTTCAACCTCCAAATGCCACAGTTTCTCTGCTGATTCTAATTCCAGGCATCTGGCCTTCAGTTCAGATCTCTTTAACTCCAGAGGGATTTTAAGTCCTCTGTGAAAAAGGTGAACTGTCCTGTTTCTGAGGGCTGCAAACTCCCATCACCAGACTGGTTATCCTCCTGGTTGCTGGTCTGACCTGTGACTAAGGCTGCAATCATTCCCGCTTTAGTCAGATTGACATGCACCGGTACTTTGGTTTCTAACACCTTGACCAACTAGTTCTTTGCAGCTTGCCATAATCCTCTGATGACATCTTTACCTGCTTTCCTTGACTATCTAAACTTAACAAAAAATAAATAAAACTATTGTGAAATAAAACTCTGAATGTTTACCGCGTGGCTGCTGAGAATAAACACACTTATGTGTATGCAGTTACATGCAGTCAGGCTTGGAGACAGTCATGTGGGTCTGGTAGCCTGAGAGAGATCCAGACAGCCCCTACACCACCTGAAGCCAGGGCTGGTGATGTGGCTATTTCAGGTTGGGAGCTACACTGTAGCAGTGAGCCTGAAGGTGAGCCACAGCTCTTAGAAGGTACGTGTATTACCTTGGATAATGTGACTGCAAGGGCAGAGGTGAGTTTTAGTGCCCAAGCTGACAGTAAGGCACCACTGTCAGAGGATACCAGGCTTCCTGAAGAAGGAGCTGGGAAGGGTCACAAAGATAGAGTTGAGACAGGTTCACTTCTTGGACCCTACACTAACAGGCTTGAGGGAGGTAGCTTGGGAGGCACCTGATTCTCAAGGAAAAGGAGAGTCTGTATATTGGAACAAAGGGTTACTGTATAGAGAGTGGACCCCTGAGGGAGGGCTAGAGGATGAGGTAATACAGCAGTTGGTAGTGCCTAGAGCTACCATATGGCACTTCTAGCCATAGCCCATGACATTCCTTTTTCAGGTCATATGGGCATAAAGTGTACCAAGAGACATATTATGCAGAACTTTTATTGGCCTGAGATTGCAAGGGATGTAACAAGATACTGCAGGATCTGTGAGCACTGCCAAAAAGTAGGCAAGACAGAAGACAAGGTCAAGGCTCCTTTGATGCCTTTACCAAACAAAGAAAACAACCAAGCTAGGAGTCCACAGCAAACTATTTTATTGTCTCTAACACTTCAGCTGAAAAAGCCTTCAAGTGCATTCTTAATATCATACTAACACAGCTGTGGGAAGTCTGCAGTCTCAAATTCCTCCAATCAATAGTTGAGAATATCCTTTTTTTCTCCTGTGTAGGTCATTAAAATGATGCCTACATTGCTCTCCAGTGCATGGGATACCAGTCGAACTGGATACATTCTGGGCCAAACTATTCCATGCCTCAGACCTGTACTTGGAGCCAGAATAGTTCCCCTACAGAAGCCTTTGGATGTAGTGTTTTACCAGGAGTCCAGTAAATTTCCTGGACTCCTGGACACCCCACCTCTGTACCCTAAACCTGCCACCTTCCCTTCTAATACCAGCCATGTCTTCCAGCCAAATTAAAGCAATGTGGACCGATGCTTACCTGACAATTCCAGTTATCATGTTTACTGGTAGTGCACAAATCCAAGCAATGATGGCAACCACGTTTACATGATGTTAAGCAGACAGCAGCAGTGCCAAGCAGGGAGGAATTAAATAATTGCAATTGGAAGGTTAAGCTGACACTTGGCCTTAGTTTGAGGGGTGTCTACTGATGTAGCCTGGAAATATATATTGGAAATTCGAAGGTAACTGTTAGGTGAGTTAGGCTTGCAGACATGCATTGTGGGCATAATGTAATGACCAGACACATTTGTTTTTACCTTGATGCACTGAGAAAATTGATTTTTGCACTCTGGGATTCAAACCTAGGCATACGGACCAAACATTTACTTCTACAGGATTGATTTTCCATCTTTGCCACAGAAGATGTGCTGTTCAGACATAGTTAGGTATCATACATAAATACAGGTGACAGTATGAGCTGTTATGCATTTATGTGTGTGACCTGTGACAAGGTTATTGGATATAGATTGAGTTGTATATGTTTCTTAGGTAATTGTGAAGGCCAAGCAAGTCCAAATAGCAGAATTATGCTTACAGAACTACAGTACACAGTATACCCTCAGTCATACATCTGAAAACACAATAATGGTGTCTCATCCCTCATACATATAATTCATCAGATCCACTATCTAAAGTGTTATAAGTGAATATAATGGCAAGTGGAATAACAGTAAAAGTGTATGGAATATTCTGTATTAAAACCCAGGACAGGATCTGTTGCCACAAGAATGTTGAAATAACACTTACCTATTTTTCAATTCATTGCTATAAACTGCACTGTCACAACAGCAGCAAAAAATGTTACACACCCTGTACTAGAACACAGGACCATCATTACTCCAGCTCTAAACTTATATCTGCAGCCACAGGACTAGTCACATGACATTTCCTAGTTTACTTAACATTCTTAAGGTCTCTGTGTTAGCTGTCATGCAACACCACTTAGCGGGTTTGTGCAGTGCCCAACAGAATTAATTGAATGTATCCAGTTTCAATTATCGGCTGTCTGGGTACTGTCTACAGGTGTTCTGTCTGCTTTCTGGGTGGGCCAATTGTCCAGTTTGCATGCTGCCATGCTTTGCGCAAACAAGATAAGCACAGCCTAACCTGAAATTCATTTTTCTCCATTTCCAGCATTTGTGCTAAGCTGTGCATTGCACAAACATTGGCCCCTATTACATACACAACTTTCACTCCAATGAACCTTCAGAACACGTGAAGGGTGTCTTATCCCTTTTTGCCACACAAACAAATTTACAGCAAGGAACTGAAATCATTCTGCATACAACAAACTGCAGCATCATCTACAGTAATATCAAACTATACAACTGTTATTTGTATATTTATTATTTTCTGGATGTAGTGTACTAAGTGATCACACAACCAGTTATTACTATTGTTTGCAAATATACAGCTCTGTCTTGCCTCTCTGTGTTTGTTGGTCATTCTTCTCTTATCTGACCAATAATTTGAGACATGCAGTCTGTAAACTATTGTATATCGTTGGCCTTAAAATGTATGAGATATTAAATGGCAATAATATCATATGCATTTGCCAGCAAATAAAAGGGAGGTTGGATGTTAATGAGCAGAACCTGTGAATTGTGTGCTGCTTACATACATTTCCAACCTTACACCTAATACTTTGTAAGTCTAACCTGACACACCCACTATTTGTAGAGCAGCCTGCAGTGCTGTTTTGTTTTCTTTCTCCCAACCAGTAATCATCCATAAAAAGACAAACATGTAGCTAGGAAAGCTGAAGGTGAGGAGACTTGTTTACATGGAGAACAAAGAAAACAGGCTATTACTTTGGGATACATCTGCACAGAGAGTTACTGAACTTGAGAAGGCATGCTTGATTTTGTCAGCTACATACTGAATATGCTGGAATGTAATTAAGAAAAATCTGAAGCAAAGGCTTTCACACTTTTATCTGTATGCATTAGTTAGAAGTGTACTGATGGAATGGACATATTTGTCAAGGCATTTCACAGGTATACATGATTGGCAATACCCTAAAATTGAATGTTCTGTGTTAAATCTGTAGACGTTTCTGGGACAGTTCATTTGATAGCACTTTTAGCATTTTAAACATAGTTTGTTAGCAAAATGTGTCATCTGCCTGTTCTTTTTGTGGAGGAACAAAGCTGTGTTTCTGTTATGGCACAAACAAGGATATGTTGCTATTGTTACTCTCCTTTTTTGCATCCAGACAGTTGTTCATATTTCAAATCTCTAGACTGTCTCTCCAGTGGGTAATACTGAAATGCTACATTTTCTGTTTTATCTGGGAACATTTATATTGTAGGTATGTGATACTTATGTGTATTATCCTTCTGTTGTCTTTTAGCTCACCTAGGTCTATGCCTCCCAGGCATCTCAATCCTTGAAGACCACCCATTGCTGATGCTGAAAATCAGGTTATTATTAATACTTTTACACCATGGTGCCTTTTTGCTTGAAAGGGGACAGGGAGCTATGTCACGCAGAATGCAGATTTGGCAGCAGATTGTTGACGATGTTAATGCCATGGGTGGCCATGGCAAGATATATGAGCAGGTATGCCATAAGTCCACTGATATAATCTCATCTGCATGGAGGAGAGCAGCTGCAGTGGACTATAATTGGATGGATACCAGTGAGGTTGCTACAGGGCTACCAGTAACACCAAATGAAGAGTTTCTCTCCACTGTCAGGAATCCAGACATCTCCCAGGAAAGTGCAGAACACCATGTTCTTGACATTGATGCTAATGTTTCAGGGACAGCAAGCATGTCCCAGGAAGAGCTTCCAGGTAGGCTTTTGTAGCTCAATTGTTGAATACTGTTGTATAGTAAAATAATTTAAATCAATACATTACTTCTGTTTCACAAGAATTTTTTTTTGGTGGGAGATTGAAGATCGCTACAGTTAACACATTCAGATTAGCTTAGGTTGGAGTTGTCATCCAAGTTCTTGTTGAAAGTATATATAATGGGCATATAAAGGGGTAAAATTATTAACCCCTGTGTTACTGTTAATTGTGATGATATTCTTACTTTTGCTTAACTTCTTCCAGGATCATCTGGCATACAGAGGATACCCTCATCTGTAGATGGTATGCCAAACATTATGTCGGTACTGATGAGCAATTCAAAGAAACATTTTAGTGTATGATGTTGATGTCAAGACTGTTTATTTATTATTTATTTATTTATTGACATTTGTTAACTGGGTTTGTCCAACTGGGCTTGTGGCCCATTTTCAGCAGAGACCCGAGGAGAAAAGCTCCAGTAATACATTTTAAAACAAGTACAATTTTAAACAATATTGATATAATAGCAGTTGTAGCAAAATGATTCACATATGTTGGGATACATGCATAAAGTTAAAGTTGCATTAAAAAGAAGCTAAGTAACAATTTTACATTGATATAGTTCAATAGGTTAACAAATAACATTTTTTGTTTATAGAAAATTGTGCAAATGCATAGTAGACACATTGGAGAGAGAGGTGTAATGAGGTACTAAGTATGGTCCTTTTGAGGGTACATAAAGGGAAAGAAGACTAGGTAGGGTCATGGCAAGGGTAGGTTCTGGAATTGAGAAAATAAGCTTTTAGTTCATTTTTAAAGTGTGAAGTGTGGGAGATTGAACGTAAGTCAAGGGGAAGTTTGTTCCAAGCATGGGCAAGGGAGTGTTTGTAGAGTAGTTTGCCTACTGACCTTTTTGGGTGGTAGATATCATGTAATTGTTGGTTAGAAGTACGGAGGGTCCAGGATGGGATGTAGATGGAGACTAAGGAAGATAGAGATGGACAGAAAGAGGGTTTATAAAGAATAGAGTGTAGCATATGAAATTGATAAGATAGCAGAAACTGGGGAAGTTCAAGCCATTGAAGAGATTTTAAAGAAATGCAGTGGTGTGAGTTGTATGGGGAGTTAGTAGGCTATTTTATGGTAAGTCTGTTGCAGTTTGTTTAGAGTGGAGGCCTGGATATTGGTAAGAACTGGGGCGGCGTATAAGAGGGAGGGGAGGAGGAGTGCCTGGCCCAGGGTAAGTCTAGATTCAGGGGTTAGGAATTTTTTGTTCCGATATAGCAGACCTAGTTTCTGTTTTTTTTTTTTATACATTGGAGTATGTATAGGTTGAACTTGAGTTCATCATCGATAATGACCCCTAGGAGTTTTGTGTGGGTGTCAGGTTGGATATTTGTATTGTTAGAAGATGTAATACAAAAGGAGGTTTTGTGATGAGAAAGACAACGGGGAAGAAAAAGTAGGAGTTTGGTCTTTTTGGGATTTAGGATCAATAGGTTGTGAGTGAGCCATTGCTCGGTGGATAGTAGGGCCTGTTGGGTCAGGGAGTGTAGTTCAGGAATGTTATTTGAGATGAATATAAGTGTGGAGTCGTCGACATACTGAATAAGGGAGGATTCTTTGCATGAGGTGTAAAGATCATTGGTGAAGATGTTAAACAAAAGGGGTCCCAAGATGAAGCCTTGGGGAACACCAGTGGAGATGGGAAGGAAAGGTGAAGAGGATGAGAGCCATTTGACAGATTGTTCCCTGCCAGATAGGTAACTATTAAACCAGGCAAGTGCGGAGGGGGATAGGTGGAGAATTGTGAGTTTGGATAGTAGTAGAGGATGAGAGACAGTATCAAAGGCTTTGAAAAGATCTAGGAAGAGACAGGAAATGAGTTTATTGTTGTCTAGGGACTCTGCAATGATATGAGTGAAGGAGAGGAGGGCAGTGGTGGTGCTGTGGTGTGGACGAAATCCATGTTGGGTAGGGGTAAGTAAGTGGTGTGTGATGAGGTGATTGAGAAGCTGTGAGTGAATACATTTTTCTAATATCTTGGAGAGGGGGGACAGAATGGCAATGGGTCGGTAGTTTGAGGGGTCAGTGGAGTTTCCACCTTTATGAAGAGGGATAGTGAAGAAAGATTTCCAAAGGGTGGGGACACTTGATTCCAGAATAGATCGATTAATTAGTTTAGATACAGGATAGGCAATTGAGTCAGCAGCAAGTTTGTGGACTGTAGGAGATAGATTGTCAGTGGAAGGAGAGCAAGGTTTTAGCTTGAGTAGTAGTGATTTGATGTAAGTAATGGGAACTGGCTCAAAAGAAAACAAAGTTGTGTTAGTGGGACTTGGAGAGGTGGGTGTCGAAGTAGAGTTTGGATTAGAGGTTACCAGATTTTGGATGGAAGAGATAAAGTGTTTATTCAGGAGGGTAGCTGTTTCCTGAGAGGAAGAGTTAGGGTATGGGGAGGGATTAGAGGGCTTTCCAGGATAGAGAATGTTGTTGAGAGTTGACCAGAAATTTTGAGGATTGGATTTGTTGTTAAGCTAACGTTTTCTCATTAGTTGTATGTTTTTTGCAAGGTTCCTCAGTTGCCTGTATTTTTGAAGAAAAGGTGGTTGTTTGCAGTTTCTGCAGTTTCAGTGCCTGTTGACTCTGGCCGTAACCAAAGTGTGGGTGAGATGCCATGCAGGAGGTTTGTTAGGGGTGCTCAGAGGAGGCCTGCTGTCCATCCTCCACCTGATTCAGATGTTTCTTGTGTGTTGTGTGTATTGCTGAACTGTCTGATAGTGGCAGCACTGTTATTTTGTTATTATATATATATTGAAGTATAGTAGTTTAGGTATTAATTGTTCCTGTGTTTGTTGTTTATTATCACAGGTGATCCTGACAGTGGAAGTGTGGGACTTCTACCACCTGATGTCAGAATGTGAGCAGACTCTGATGATGTTAGTAACCAGACAGCCACCCCCTGAAATTCCATCAGACACAGCCAATAGGCGTACATCTACCCATTCCAGTGAGGCTTCAGATATTAGACAGGGAAGTGTGGTTACTGCAGTTTCAGTACCTGTTGACTCTGGCAATAACCAAAGTGTGGGTGAGATGCCATGCAGGAGGTTTGTTAGGGGTTCTCGGAGGAGGCCTGCTTTCCATCCTCCACCTGATCCAGATGTCTCTTCCTGTGCCACTCAAAGTACATTTAGGGCTGTCATGGAGGCACAGGTGTGTTCCCAAGTGTGAGCCATGCTCCAGAGAAATGCTTAGGGTTGTAGATGTGGCACAGGCTGAGATGTGTAACTGCCTCCACCGTGTTGCTAATTCAATGGATCTGATGAATGAGACATTGGAACAAAGGGTGTCTGTGATGGAACATCTGCTAGGAGGGGGACACCATCCTCATGGGAGTAGGTCTGCCACATCATCTGCTGTTAGCCAATATGGTCATGCCCAATCACACTCCCATAATGGCAGTACTTCCACTGATAAATCAGTGGGTGAGCTGTCCACACCCAGATGTGGCAGGCCATGAGGTCATGGTCATGGGCATCTTAATGAGGGAAGCTCTTCCAGCAGACATCAGTCACATTCAGGTTTCAGCAATGCATCTGACTGTGGGTGTGGACATGCCAGTGCATCTCCTGACAGAGCCAGTTCTCATGGAGGGGATGACAATGATGAACTGCCACCTTTACCATGCATGGCTGACACTTATGCAGCTTACCAAAATGTACAGCTAGCACTGAGTGTGGCTGTGTTCATGCAGACATTCACACACCAATTTCACCTGGAGGACCCCTACAGAGACACACACACACAACGGTTATATGGTTCAGCCATGCAGCGTAAAACTTATTTTGTCTCACTGGCCATTTGCTGGTTTATCCAAATGTCTGCCTGCTTCTCTTTCTTACTCACACACACTCACCGACCTTTTGTGTCAGCCTAGGCTTCCTGCCCCCCCCCCCCACAAAACACCCTATGCAAGTGATGATAACTGCGCCATATCTCTGTTTTGCATCTTTTGGATTCAAGGATACATAAGCTTTGTGTCTGATGCTCAGGGAGCATAGCAGACTTAGTGTTTAGTATATCTGCATTTGTGATGTTGAACTGGTAATTGTACCTTTGACTTGTATCGGTCTTAGAAAGTTAGACAATTGATAGCATCAACATTTTCCAACTTTATTGTGAATGGTCTTGCGGTGGTTGTGAAGTCTGAAACTGAAATGTGCAACATTGCCTTCTAATGTCTCTCTTTAATGTTATTCTAGTACAAACATACAGTGCTAAACTGAGGGCATGCAGTGACCATCGCTACTTTTGAGAGGTATGACTGTGTGAATCTTTGATGTATGAGGCCTACTGCTTAATAATGGACATATATAAGTCAAATAAGTCTCTGCCACCACACGTTAAGGCAATTTCAGTAAAAATCATCCACCTTTTATTTGCTTAAACTACCAAGTAACAACATGCAAGGCTATGCCAGTCAATATTATTACACAATACACTCCAGGTTCAACACTTACTTTGTAAATCCATCAGTTGCAACAGTTTTAGTTCAAGGCTTCATCCAGGAACAAGGAGGTCATAATGTCTCTGTACTTCTCCCTTATCAGGCCCATTATTGAGTACAATGTACCTTGCCAAGCACATGCAGAAGTTGGAGAGACCACAGAGGTTTCTGACCAGGAAATCCAGGGTCTCAAACACCTATCCTACACAGATAGGCTTAAAGCCCTGTCCCTCTACTCAGTCTCATACAGACTGCACAGAGGTGGTCTGTGTCTAGCATACAAGGCTGTCTCAAACTCAGCCTTGATGGAGTTGCTGCATATCTGTCAGTCAAACTCCACTTGTGCGACCCACATGCAAGGTCTCAACCTGGTCTGTGACATTAATAGAACCTGGTGGGATAGATTTGTGTCCCAGTGACTCCCCCATCTGTGGAATAGACTTTCTCTCCATGTCTAGCTGAGTACCTCACTAGCCCTCTTTAAGAGGAACCTGGATGACTGGATGGGAAACAGAAAATATACCTCTGGGATTCCAACTGTGTTGCTGCTGGACAAGGAAAACAGGTGTTGACTTGGTGGAAACATGGGTGAAATTCTTGGCTAAGCTTATAAGGGCCTCCAGGTCAATAGTCTAGTATTGTCCTGTGAACCTATGAACCTATAAACATATTTAATAATAAATAATAAAAAAATAAGAAAATACTAAATATCTATTTTCAGTAAACACCAGAGTTTTAGTCGCTGGGAATATTAAAAATAACACAAATGGAAAGTTTCACAGAGTCATAGAAAAACAATATTTAGCTAGCCTCACTGTCTGTTCCTGACTGACTAAAATAATTTACTATTCCTACTTACTAAATAGAGTAAGGTAAGATGGGTGAGTGGTGCTTGTTGCCAGATCCGAGACAGAATATAGAATGCTCCTGAGACTTCAGTCTCCTCTAGTATTAAACCATTATTTCTGTACAGAATGGCATCATATATATCTGGTCATCTGACTCTGTTTCCTGCACTATCCCCATCACAAGAGCTACCAGGGTTTAGCACCTATGTGCTAAAATACACACAGATAGAGCATTGCTCAGATGTGATGCAGCTGCTGGATGTCATAAAACCACCCCACTCTTCCTGCAGGAGCTGCAATCTATTCTCTAGTGCAGGCATTCTGTCTCTGACTCCATTCAAAACTGTGGGATAACATCTTTATGACTTAACATATAAAGTAATTTAATTTCAGATATATCTTAAAGTGGGGTGGATTAACCTCTTCCCTTCCAGTATATGCTGTTACAATATATACATTTAATTCAATTACAATAATACACATACATTTCTTTTCCTTCCAGCAGGGCACACTGTTGACACATTTTTAATGCAAGTAAACCTCACAAATAGTTTTTCAGCACACACATCTGTACAAATCAGTTTGATATACAAATGACATATAATTATTTACAATATTTCCGCTAGCTGTGCTGGCATATGTTACACATGCACTACCCCACTTCTCCTGGTATGGCTGTCAGTACTTCCTGTTGTCACGCCTCTCCCCTTTGAAGACTCAAGCTACTTTTTCAAGTGACCTTTAAATGTTGCTTGAGAGGAATGAGCCTATCTGGGAATACATTATCCCATACACTGTCTATAGATCCACTCTGCCTTGGCATTGCTGACCCCACCACAGTGCTGCACAGTCATATCATATGCCTGTAACCCTAGGCTTCACCATAGTAACTTGGCATTTTGCTGGCTGGCTTGCTGTAGCCATAGATCCTCTTCAGAGTCCTCCTGCCTCCTACTGCAAATATGTAGCACAAGGGCCTCCCTATCATAGTAAGGTTTCATCATGTTAACATGATACAGTTTGTGTCCCTGCCTCCTGCCTAGCAGTTCTACCATGTAGTTAACATCAATGACCTACTTACCACTTTGAAGGGTCCCTCCCAAGCTGTCTTCAGCTTATTGTGTCTGACAGTAATGAAAACCATAACCTGCTGCCCCACAGCATACTCTCTGGCTCAAACTTTCCTGTCATACCAGACCTTGTTCTGCTGTTTTTCTACTGCCAGGTTCTTCTGCTCCAAGCTCATGAGCTCCCAGAGCCTTGTCTTGAGGTTTAGGACATATGCCACAACAGACTCCTTTTGGGATTTACACTCACCTCCCACTCATCACGAATCAGATCTAAGGGTCTCCTCACCCTATGCCCATGCAGCAACTCAGAGGGTGAAAAACATGTGGATTCCTGGAGTACCTGTCTGTCAGCAAACAGCAAATGGGGAAAATATTTGACCCACTTTCTCTTAAACTGGTCAGCAAATGCCCATAGCATTCTCTCTAGTGTAGAGTTTAACCTCCCCACAAGACCATTAGTCTGGAAATGGTAGGATGTAGTCTTTAGGTGCTTCACCCCACAGTGCTTCCACAGACAAGCCAGCATGTCTGACATGAAATTGGCACCTCTATCAGTCAGTATTTCTGTTGGGAAACCTACCCTGCTGAAAATCCCTAATAAAGCATTTGCCACCTTCTCTGCCTCAATGGAGGACAGAGCCACTGCCTCAGGGTATCAAGTAGCATAATCTACTACCACCAGTATATACTTCTTCCCTGTAGAGCTTGGGGTACTCAGAGGCCACACGTTATTAATAGCTACCCTCTAAAATGGCTACTCAGTTACAAGCAAAGGCATCAAAAGAGCTTTGACCTTGTCTCCTGCCTTGCCAACTTTGTGGCACTGCTCATGGGTCCTGCAGTACCCTGCTACATCCTCTGCAATCCCAGGCCAGTAAAGGTTCTGCATAATACATCTCTTGGTACACTTTATGCCCATATGACCTGCCAAAGAAATGTCATGGGCTATGGCTAGAAGTGCCAGATCATAGTATCATAGGAGGTTACTAGGCTAATGGCCCTGGCACCCTTACAAGCCTAGCCAAGGGTTTATCCTCAAAAAGAAACCTCAGTCAGCACTTGTCACCCCTGTTAATGAGGAACACAGGTGGAACCCCTGGGACAAGTTTGTGGTTACTCATCCACTCATCAAGGTTGTGCTAGAAGAGGGTCAGCGATGTGCTCAGTTTGACATGTATGGGAAGTCTATTCCAGAGACGGGGCAGCCTCTGAAAGACAAACCTGTCTCTCCAGCAGGTTTGGTTGATGTCTCATATTAGATTCAAGCCTTTAGAGTGGGTAATGCGTGAGGAGTTAGACTTATGGATATGGAGCATCTCTAGTAGGGCAGGGCCCAAATTGCCTTGTAGGCAAGATACAGATCACCCCTGAGCAATCTGTATGATACAAAATAGAGTGATAGGGATTTGAGCCTGTCCACATAGAACAGGTGTTGGAGGCCATGGATTCTCTTTGTGAGGTATTTCAGTGGCCATTCCAGTTGGTGCAGATATTTGGAGAGGTACATACCAAATGGGGTGTTATACTCAATTATTGGTCTAATGAGAGAGGCTTATAGAGAGGTAATAACCTCCTTTTTTTTCTGGATGCATTCCCTGTACTTATGAGATGATCCAATTAAAAGGCTTTTCTTGCCACTGCCACTACATGATGGTCGAATGTCAGGTTGTTATCAACCTGAGTGCCCAGGTCTCGCACAACAGGTTGGGTGCTTAGGGGGTTGCTGTTGATGTGGTAATCAGTAGGGGCTGTGTTTTTGCCGAATGGTATGATGATACATTTTTTTTTGCATTTAGCTTAAGGCCATGACTTTGGCACCAGTCATTAGTTGCTGTGAGACCCTCCTGTAGTATGTTAACATCATTTGGGGAGTTAATGACAGCACCCAACTTACAATCATCCACAAACTTGGTCAGCCACAGACCTTTTGTCTTTGCCTGGATCTCCGAGAAGTAGATGCCAAATAGTAGGGGTCCCAGGACAGATCCCCTGGGAATTTCACTAGTGACAGGTATGCTATCAGAGGTGGAGGCTTTGAGGGTCCTGTCGGTGAGCCAGTTGGCCACCCACCTGATGAGACAGGGATTTACGCCAAGTTGTGTTGGCTTTTCGATGATGCCTGAGTGGGGGATTGTGTCAAAGGCCTTGGTCAGGTCAAGGAAAGTTGTATGTACTGACTTTCCCTCATCCAGGGTCTTAGTGGCAGTCTCAAAGAAGTTAACCAGGTTCAACAGGCAAGATCTGCCCTTGACAAATCTGAACTGGGTAGGGTCAAGTGCTTAGAGATTGCCTAGAATATAGGCAATACCAACTGCAGTATTACCTCACCCTCTAGTCCTCCCTCAGAGGTACACTCTATACATTAACTCTTTGTTCCAGTATACAGATTCCCCTTTGGTCTTTGAGTATCAAGTGCCACCCTAGCTACCTACCTCAAGTCTCTTAGTGCAGAGTCTGAGAGCTGAGATTGTCTCAGCTCCACTTTTGTGACTCTTCCCTGCTCCCCTTCCACAGAAAGTCTGGTATCCTCTGACAGCAGTGCCTCACTGTTAGCCTGGGTACTGCCACTCAGCTCTGCCCTTGCAGTCACTTGGTCCAAGGGAACAACAGTACCTACCAGCAGCTGTGGCTCATGTTCAGGCTCATTGCAACAGGGTAGCTCCCTCCCTGAAATAGCTACCTCATCAGCCCTGGCTTCAGGTATGAGGTCTCTCTGGGTCTCCTCCAGGCTACCAGACTCACATGTCTGTCTCCAGGCCTGACTGTATGTAACTGCATGCACACAAATTATTGCATTATCAAAATCATTCCTTATTAAGACACCTGCAGATCCTCAAACACATTTACTTACTTGCTTCCTTTTCCACCTCCCAGTCAAGATGAATCCTGACCAAAGCCATTTGGAATGGGGTCCCTCCTAAAGCTCTGACTGGAGTGGACTGCCCAAGCAAGTACTGTTCCTCTTTAACCACTGCAGGCTTCCCAGTTGTTATGTCAGAGGTTGTGTCTCTCTTAGCAGTGTTTTTTTCCATCCACTAAGATAGGATATAACCTATTGTGATAGTTTGGTACCCCTGTTGTTTCCAGACAACTTGCCACTGGCATTCTGTTATTCCCACTTGTTGGGTCCCCCACCTTTTGTTCCCCACCTTGCTTCCATAGACATCTATATGCTACATGGCCTCACTGGTTACATTTATAGCATTTAATCCTTGAACCTGGCCATGTTCCTGAACTAGTGGCTTCTAGTGGCTTCCCTTGTTATGGGTGGACTCTGCTGGTGTGGTTTAGGCTGCCCACAGTGGGTTTCCTTATATCTATGTGCAGCACTGGGTAACCCTTTCCTGTGCCGTGGTACCCTGCTTGCTAAGTAAAGATCCCTTTCCTTCCCCAGCTCATCTGCAGAGTTACATTCTTGGTCAGCCAACCAGATTCTCATGTCCTCAGGCAAGTGCTAAGGTCTTATTCCCCTCACCAAAATGTCTACCAGCCCTTCAAAAGTAGTGACCTCACACCCACTCACCTACCTATGAAAATAAGTGCTTAGTTCAGCAATATAATCACACACAGTTTCATCTGCCTTGCATTTATGCTTATGAAACTTTTTCTGTAAGCTTCAGGTGTTAACTTATTCAAATAAATATTTCTTTACTTTGTCATAGTTTAAACAATCAATATCAGACAATTTAGAAACAGCAGTTATAGCTTTACCATGGAGGTAAGGGGGTCAGGAACTGTACTCAGAGCCCTTGGTCAACATTACACTGCTTACATACCCTTTCAAATATATGAATAAAATTATCATCCTGTGTAAATTGTGCAAGAAATTTACTGACCTTTATTCCTTCTGGGGTTTGGGTATTTCCTTCCCCATTATCTCGATGACTCTGGCAAAGAGTCAGCATCTCACTGTCATGTTGATGCTGCTTCTCATTTTCTTCAGCCTCCAAATGCCCCAGTCTCTCTGCTGATTCTAATTTCATCTGTTTTGTCTGCCACAGTCTCTCTGCTGATTCTGATTCCACAGGTTTGGCCTCCAGTTCAAATCTCTTTAACTCCAGATGGATTTTAAGTCCTCTGAGGAAAAGGAGGAAAAGGTGAACTGTCCTGTTTCTGATGGCTGCAACTTCCCATCACTTGACTGGTTATCCTCCTGTTAGCTGGTCTGTGTTGTACCTGCAACTAAGCCTGAAATAATCTCCTCTTTAGTCAGGTTGGCATACACCAGTCCTTTGGCTTTGCACACCTTGGCCAACTTGTTCTATGTCACCTTCCCATAATCGTCTGCTGACATTCTTGCCTGCTCTCCCTGAGTAAACTAAACTAACAAAAAGTAAATAAAAACTGTTGTGACATGAAACTCTGAATGTTTACTGTGTGGCTGCTGAGAGAATGCACACCTTTAGTGACAACTGCTTACAGTCTACAGAAGTTCAATATCCACACCACTGCTCACCAATATGTGAGGTCCCCTCATGGGATCAGTAATCAAGGAGCCTGAATCCTCACCACTGACAATGGAGAGGGACATTCACTTTAAAAACAAATGGATGCACTCAGTATTTCCAGATGCAGGCTTCTCTGTATCAAGCACAATTTCCCTGAAGAGTATACAGGGAACATGCTCAGTGTGGGGGATAGTTTCATAGTTTCATATTATAGTACTAGGCTATCTGCCCTAGGGCATTTATAAGCCTAGCCATAGTGTATGTGGCTTTTGCCACCCCATGTAATGATACAAAAGTGTACAAATTAAATTTAGTTTACTGTGCCTCTGTCTAGTAATGACACAGAGATGACCCCCGGGGTAAACCTACAATCACCCATCCACTCGTCAAGATTTCTCTTGAGGAGAGTCAGTGAGGGGCTCTGCCTAACATAGTCTGGGATCCTGTTCCAGAGTGTGGGTAGCCTCTGTGTTATGAATCTGTCCCTCCAGCATGTCCTATTCATACTTGTGCTGAGGTTTAGATCTTTAGCTCTCGTGGCTCTGATGGATTTGGATTTTTTGAGGTGGAGCATGTCCATTAATTCCAGATTGGACATGGCCTTGTACGTCAGGCACAGATCACCTCTGAGCAGGCGGTATGCTACTGAATAGAGCTGGAGCTTCTTTAGTCTGGCAGCATATGACATATGTTGGAGACCCTTGATCCTCTTGGTGAGGTACTTTTGGGGTCTCTCCAGATGCTGCAGGTGCCAGGTGAGGTACATACCAAATGGGGCATTGTACTCAATCATAGGTCTGATAAGGGAGGAATATAGGGGTACAATGACATCCATTGATCTGGATGTGAATCCCTTCATGATAAGGTGGGCAAGGTAGAAGTTCTTTCTAACCACTTTGGCGACGTGGGTGTCAAATGAGAGGTCACTGTCAATTTGGGTCCCCAGGTCTCTGATTACTTTTTCCGTACTTAATGGGTTACCACCTATGTGGTAATTTGTGGGTACTTTGTTTTTCCCAAAGGGGATGACTATACATTTTTTGGCATTTAGTTTAAGGCCATGACTCTGGCACCAGTCGTCTGTTTCTGTAAGGCCCTTCTGAAGGATGCATGTGTCAGCTGGTGTATCGACTATGGCACCTAGTTTGCAGTCATCTGCGAACTTTGTCAGCCACAACCCCCCTATGTTTGCCTGCACATCTGAGAAATAAATGCCGAACAAGAGGGGTCCCAAGACAGAGCCCTGTGGGACTCCACTTGTGACTGGCTTAGAATCTGACATAGCTCCAGCTATTCTGACTTTGTGGGTTCTGTCCTTCAGCCAGTTTGCAACCCATCTTGTGACATACGGGATTACATTTAAGCTGTTGAGCTTGTCTGTGATGCCTGAGTGGGGTATTGTGTCGAAGGCTTTTGCCAGGTCCAGGTAGGCTGTATGAACTGCTTTGCCTTCATCGATGGCTCTAGTGACTGTTTCAAAAAAGTCCACCAGGTTTAAAAGGCAGGATCTGCCTTTTACAAAGCTGAACTGGGTAGGGTCAATTGTCTGTAGGTCCCCGATGTCTTTGTTTATGAGTTCCATAATGATCCTTTCCATAGCTTTGCAGACCAGGCTGGTCAAGCTTATGGGGGCGGTAGTTTCCAGGGTCTGTAAAGGTGCCACCTTTGTGGAGTGGGACCACTGTTGCTGTACGCCAGTGTTCAGGGACATATCCTGTAGTAAGGCTAAGATTAAACAGCATTCTTATGTGCGGGTTTAGCTCCTCTAGGAGTTCATGTAGCATGCAACCCGGGACACTGTCTCGTCCCATAGATGCTGTATTTTTAGCTTTGCTGAAAGCAGCTCTCACCTGGACATCTGAGATGTCAGGGAGGTTGCATTCAGCTGGGATAAATATTTCATCTTTTGGGGGAGAGGGAGGGGAGAAATTTGCACTGAACCTGTCTGCCAGTATGTTGGCAATATCTGTGGGTTCAGTGTATTTCTTGCCATTATGAACTAACTCTGAGCATATCTGAGGGTTTCCGCCCAGGTTTCTAACATAACTGAAGAAGGCCTTGTGGTTATCTTTAGAGTCCTTAGCGATTTTTCTCTCAAAGTTGGCCTTTGATGATTTTATGAGCGAACATAGTTTTTTGCTAGTGCTGATCAGAGATGCCTTCCCTTTATGGGATTTTGCTCTATCTTGCAGTAGCTTCCTTCTCTTGTTATAAAGTTTGTTTATGGCTAGAGTCCACCAGATAGGATGCCTGCCTTTGGTGGAAAGGGTCTTGGTTTTATTTGGGATTGCATGATCCATGCATTCTTGGAGATGTCCGTAGAAAGCATTTGTGAAGGATTCAGCAGTATGGGATGTGGTTTCCACTGGCCCAGGGGGCTTGAAGGATACCATTTCAGTCCTAAGGAGTGTAAAGTCAGCTTTTGAGAAGTTTCTCACTGTGGTCTTTTGTGCTGGGGGTGGAGGTGTGATATGAATATCTAGGGTTATTAGTTTGTGGTCTGATCTCACTAGTGAGGGGTATACTTCCGGTGTTGAGCATTTTGTCCCAATGTTTGTGATGATCAGGTCAAGTATATTATTTCCCCTTGTGGGGGAGGTGACTAGTTGTTCCATTGCATTTGAGTTGATGAATTCCAGGAACCTTTGGGCTAGGGTGTTGGGACTTGAATAATGCACCCAGTCTATGTTTGGGTAGTTGAAGTTTCCCAATATGATGGTATTTGGTGAGACATTCATATCCTCCAGTGTCTTCAGGAAGGCTGAATGGAGGTCCTGAGATTGAGAGGGTGGTCTGTAGCATGCTACAAGTTGTATAGCAGTTTTGCCTACGGTTAGTTGCACATGGATGGTCTCCGATGCTTCATGCGTTGCCGCTAACCTGGAGGTGTGGGTGTCTTTAATGAATATGGACACTCCCCCTCCTTTTGTGGTTTGGCCCAAGTTTTGGGGCCGAAATGCATGATACGAGGTATAACCTGGTAGGGCTGGGGGTGCTCTCAGGAGCCTTGAACCAGGTTTCAGTTACTGCACAGACATCAGTGCTCTCCATACTGAGGAGTGCTTCGAGAGCCTGCATCTTGAGATTTAGACTTCTGGCATTGAGCAGCATTATCCTTAGTTTTTTTCCTTTTTTGTTTTCTAAGGTATTGGGTTTGTCTTTTGAGCCTTGCCTAAAAAAGGCACTATGGGGATGGCAAGAGCCTTAGCCAATATCCAGAAGCCCAGTGATGACAGGTGCAAGCCGTCCCTTGCAAAGCAGTGTGGCTTGTCCAGCATGTCATCCCAAGCAGACAGACAGTGGATCCCCCTAGAATGATACCAGTAATTGAGCCAATTATTAAAGCTGATCATCTTGTCTTTGTATTGTGACATCATTCTTGGTGAGGGCAAGATGCTGCTCAGGGTCAGGGTCATACTGGCCTGGGCTACATAATCAGAGAGCTCCTCTATGTCTCTTTTCATGTAGTCCAAGGAGGTACGTCTCAGGTCATTCACGCCGGCATGGACAATGACGGAGGCATATTTGTACTTGCTTTGGAGTGACCTGAGTGCTTGTGTTATGTGGCGGATCCTAGCACCTGACAGGCAGCTCACTGTTACCCTCTCTTTGTTTAGCCTGGTAAGTGGAACGTCAGTGTGTCTGACTATAGAGTCACCTATTACTAGTGTATCCGGCATGGTGTTTCGCCTTAAGGGCTGTGATTGCTTGGTACACTGACTTTATGTACTATGTGTTGCATGTGCAGTGTTTTGAGGTGGTGTTTTCTTGGGTGTCTGCTTTGGGAGCCTCTGTTGTTTTGGTAAGTTTTTTATTAGAGCCTCCGAGTATGTCTTTGTGTTTTTATGTGTTTGGTTTGCAGTTGTGGTTGGTTTATGTGAGACTGGGTTTGTTGTGTGTGTGGTTACCTTCTCCTCGTGTCTGATCTTGCTAGTCCTGTGTTGAGAGAGTTCAGCCTCCAATTTGGCTATATATTTGCATCTCTCACATGTGTTTGTGTTTGTTGGGAGGAGGAGAGGGTTGTCTGTGGGTTCCTCTCTTTCTCTCCAGATGCCCCAGTAAGACTCCTCACTGGCACAGCTTAGAGTTGAGTCCTTAGCTGGGGTTCCAAGCTAAGTCCTCTCACACCCTCTCTGTGAATCCAGTGCTTTGTGTCCCGGCTCCAAGCAACACACACACACACACACACACACACACACACACACACACACACACACACACACACACACACACAGACTCTTTGAGATTTGAACACACACACACACAAATTGAGATTTGATTTGCATGCACATGCGCGTGCACGCGCGCGCACACACACACACACACACACACACACACACACACACACACACACACACACACACACACAGACACACACGCACGCTTGCACGCACACGCACACACACACACCTGGGAAAGGTTGGCATAGATTCACCTGCTGTGCACCCTTCTGACCATGATACCAGATCCACTGCCAGCTACATTAAGGCTCTTACAAGGGTTCCCAATTATACTGATTGAAATTAATATTAATACAAATGGTAATGTTGACTAAACAGCAAGGCATTCAGGAGTCGCCAGAGTTCTCACCAAATAAATATATGCAAATATTCTAAAAGCTTAAATATTTTCTGAAAAGGACCAGGCACAATGAAAATGTTAAATATGTTTAATAATAAATAATAAAAGAACAAAAAAATACTAAATATCTATTTACAGTAAACAGCAGAGTTTTGGACACAGGGGATATTAAAAATAACACTGATGGAAAGTTTCAAACAGTTATAAAAACAGTATTGAGATAGTCTCGCTCTCTATTCTATTAAAACATTATTTCTGTACAGAATTATATCACATACATCTGGTCATCTGATTCTGTCTCCTGCAGTATCCTCCATCTCCTGCATGCTACAATACACACATATAGAGCATTGCTCATATGTGATGCAGCTGCTGGACATCATAAAACCATAAAACCATTCCACTCTTCATACAGTAGCTTCAACCTAGTCTTTACCACAGACAATGCATCTCTGGCTCTATTCAAAACTGTGGGATAACATTTTTATGGCTTAACCCATAAACTAATTTAATTTCAGATATATATTTTAACTTAGATGGATTAACCTCTTCCTTTCCAGTATATCCAGTATATGTTGCTACAATGTATACAACTAATTCAGTTAAAATAATACATGTATATTTATTTTCCCTCCAGCACGGTATACTGCTGATACATTTTAATACAAGCAAACCTCACAAATACATTTTCACCATATGCATCTGTACAAATCAGTTTGATATACCAATGGCATATAATTATTTACAAAATTCCAGCTAGCTGTGCTGGCATAATTTACACATCCACTACCCCACTTCTCCTAACATGGCTGGCAGAACCTCCTATTCTCACAAGGTGATTATGTATTTGTATTGTTAAGGTGTAAATTGCTTAATTATGGTTTCAACACAGAGCAGCACAAAGAGGAATGGATTGCCTGAAACCCTAATAGCCCCATAAAAGGCCAAGATATTTCCATAAGAAACATGTTTTAATCTTTAGATGTAGAAATATATTATCAAGCCACAATGCATAGCCAGGATTTTTGGAATTGTGTTACATTTCACAGTATGTACTACCCAGACCACAGGTGTAGCCCTTTCCCATACACACACACACATTCTCCAGGAAGTGTATTTTTGTGGAAAATATAGTTTTCTAAAGATAAGAAAAAAATCTTCTGAAACTAGAGGCTTCAGTTAAACAAATAGCTAGCAAAGTATTCTGATAAAAGCCATACCATAACAAATACTCGAACTGCACAAAATAAATTAACTTGTTTTTAAAAAAGTGTACTTTATGGTGTACATGGCATATGTTTAGCTGCATCTGTGGCAAACAGAGTAAAACACTAATTGCTGTACCACAGCCTGCAGTTTCTACTAGGGGAAACAACTTAATCAGTTTAGGTGCTGATCTCTATTAAATATCTAGCTAATATCGGATTTAAGACTGTATGCGTGTAACCATGCAGATGCACATAATCACTTTATATACTACATCCTTTAATACAATTAGTCAATTATGGAAACGTTTTGCATAAAAAAGAAAAAAATTCATTTATAAATACCGAATAACTAAGCCCGTATTGCAACATTAGGGAACTGTATGATTTGACAATGAGTACATTCATGTTGTACATTTGCAAAAACAAGCAATGAAATATGTCATCCACTACTTAATGCAACAGAGTATATCTATAAGAAAAAGCATGAATGTAGTCAGCACTCTACCAAATCAAATTGCATCAATGCTGTCGCTACACTTTAACTGAATTAACAAAATGCAATTTCACTGTGCATAAAACAAGGGATAAAAAAAGTATTAGAGAAAATAATAATAATAAAGTCCAGTTTTAATACCATACATATTGGCCCCTAAACCATTGAAAGTAAGCCAAGAAATGATTTTAACTAGAGATAAGTATATAGAAACAGTTCTTTAAAAGCAGTCAAACACAAAACCAGAAAGAGACTTTACAAGGTACATCCAATCAGATTACAGAGTATCAATTCAAAAATGCAATTATGTGGTTTGAACTAAACTGGAAGAGGTACTTTGAGGACCAGCCAATGTTTGCAGTACAAAATAATCAGTACTTTCAGTCAAGCAGGAGGAGTGAAAACGGCTACAGTGATTACAACAGTTAATCTGTTCAAAGTAGAAAAAGTTGATAACTTCCGGAATGGAGCTGACCAAGTAGAAAGTTGTATTTCTGATCCCTCATCCACCCATAGATAAGATTTACTGCTTTCACCAGTCTTCTGATCCAATTGAAGTGGATCCTGTAAACTTTAGGTAGCATCTTACTGTGAGGTTTGAATGAAGAGACAACATATGAAGAAGAAGCCTCAAAACATGAAAAAAGACTGTCTTTAAGGCAGCAACATGCTGGATGGAGTACATTTCCTGAAGAACCAATTAAGATAGAGGAACCCATAGAAGTGCTTGGATTCCAACAAGAGCCCTTTGCTGACTTCTACTGCCCATGATTGTGCAGTTTCAGAATTATGAACTTAAGGAGCAGGTTTTGTTACAAATATGGAAGCCTGATGACCACGTGTCTTATGTGGACCATGCAGTTTATGTGAACCAGGGCTATTCAATTACCTCTCATATGAAGAGAGCAACTTTTGTCCAAGTTCAGCAGTCATCTAAGTTTAAGGGTCTAAGGTTTCAACTGTATATCCTACAACCATCAATATATTTTTTGTGTTCATTCCAAAACTGCATATTAGCCTGGCAGAGGTGCTATCTGCCCTGAAGTAGGAAGCACAACTGAATTGATGTCAGTCAAATTCATCCCAGCACCAGGATCCTTTAGCAGAATTGTAGAGGGTCCCCACATCTGGAACCATTGTCCACAGAAAGAGATATTTCCTTTATTTAAGAAGTGAAGTGTAGTAAGATAATTGACTGATATATTACAGGATAAACAGTGCAGGATAGATGGACTTTCACTTTCATCTGTATGGACAAAAAATAGACATTTATTTATGTCTGAATATTGATTTTGTTAATATCTTTGGCAAAGAGGTGTATGGGGAAACTGGTGGGCTAGAAAGCTGGACATGTGTTTGGACGTGTGTGTGTGTTGGAAACATTAAATTATGTTAGGAATAAGTCTGCCAATGCATGCTAATGAATGAATACAAGTGTTATGGACACACTACAGTGATCAGTGTGATGTGAGTGAAAACTTTCTTTACTTAGATATCTATGCTCAAGTGTAAGGTTTGCCCTTTGCTTTCTACCTACTTTTGTTTCTATTATGTTCCCCTTTATTTATGAAGTCCAGATTTGAAATGAGGGGAGGTTTAAAGATCAGTACTAAGTCTGTATTGGAAGAGTGACTGATAAGAACAAAGATATAAGTGGGAATAAGTGCCTTAGTGTGCATGTAGGGAGAGGATGAAGTGGTATTTCATATTTGTCTTGCCAGGAGACATTAAGGTAGAAGATGTAGATAGAGTGGGCTTAATTCACGATCCTTAACAGGTTGTTAATTTTGTGACACAGCCCTTTCTACAGATGATAACACTGTTAAAAAGTATGAACATCTACCTTGTAGATTAGCTGGAAAAAAGGCAGGTGATTCAGTAAAGTATATATTCTTTAATGTACAATGGTGGGTGGAGCTACACTCAGAGTTTCAAGACTGCTCAGAGGGAGGGGAGGATGGAATGTACCACATCTAGTTTTACCTAGGCCTAATGTGTGTGGATGGCATCAGTCTGGACATACATTTGCAATTTATTACCTGGTTAGGAATATAGGAAAATGGTATTTGCATTAGCTGAGAACAGCGTCGAGAAGCATGCATACTTTAACAAATAACTGGAGAGAAGGTATGCAAACTAGTAAAGTCTGGATTAACTGATAAACTGGAGAATTTTAAGGATCTGCTTGGCTGGCTTGTGGTGCTCTCATGCTAAAGAAGGCTTTAGCTCACTACTGAGAATACTTGATTGGATAAGGCAACAGAATTTTATTCTTGCTTATGCCCCATCCTTGACTAGACTTCTCAACTGTTCACATTTTGGAGGAACATACCTATTTTCAGGCCTGATGTACCCCTTTACACAATTTTCTGAATCCACATTATCACTTGTGATTTTTAAAGCTGTCTAACACACAGAAAAGCACAATATGTGACCAAAATACTAGTGGCACAAATAATTTAAATAAATAGGTCACACATCTTACATCTCCCTTTTTCAGAAGCAAAAATAAATGACCTTGTATGGGAGAATTTTGCAATGCAATTCATTAAAGTCTACAGATTTTGCACCACCTCTTTGATAATTTGCTTAATTTTTTTCCATAGTTTTTGTCACTCGATGTTTAACAAACATTTTTTTATAAATATCCCACATTTCTAACAGAAGGGAGAAGAATTATATACTATTTAGTATTTAATGTTTATGCTAATTAGATGTCCAGATTTTTGGCTGGATGTACTTACTTTTCAAGGGCCCTTCCACCTATTTTCAAGGTCTGCAGGTTGAGTAGTATGTCTGTTAGCCCCTGACAAGTACATCAGAAGTGGAAATGTAAAGGTATTAATATGCTTGATGAGACAGACAGATTTTAGAAATGTGTGGCTAAAATAATGGTACCTTTTCTATTATCATACCACAATGAGACTAATGTGATTTCAGCATACCTTAAAGATCTGGTTTCCTGTATTTGGTTCTTTTTTCAGTGATACTGCATTGGGTATAACAATATGAATATGGAAACCGAAAGATTAGTTGAAATGTGATTCTGGGAGGTCTGGACAGGGAAAGAAAAAGTATATGCTTATAGAGAGTACTCACCCAGTAGGGGTAGGGGGCATGGTCTGTGCTGATTTGGGGGTTTTGCCCCCACCTTGGAAGCAGATCATATTACTTCGGTATATAGTGTACATGTGACACTTCTGATAACTGGTTCTTCTTATTTTGTATTCAGATATATTTGGTATTATAATTTTAATTACACAATAGGATTAGCCACCTGCTAATTTCAACTCTGGCACTAGATGATAGTCACTGTAGATTTGACACCCCAGTCACATGTGCAAAAATGGGAAAAAAGAGGCTTATGGATGGATGGGTGGATGGAGGCAAACAGATTACGTTAAGGGAATGAGCAAAGTAGTGAAGTGTCACAAATTCACATTAACAGCCAGCATAATTAAAAGTAGAATTACAGATTTTTTGTTCACAAAGGGACTTCAGACTTCTAATAGTAACTTAGAATATGAATAATCTCACAATTCCAGTTAAGCAGGTCAGGGTCTTAGACATTAAAAATGTTGCAGCAAAGCTTACATTGTTTCAGGAAACACACCCGAACACCCAGGAACACAAATGACTAACAAGAAAAGGGTGTAGAGTATTAATGCATTTTCACAATGGTTGACAGAGAATGGGGGGGGGACATCCTTTTGGGCAAAACTATTCCAACAGAAGAAATAGGGATCTTTCAGGACAAGGAAGGGTGCTTAACAGACTAGAGGGAGCTAGAGTATGGGCAAATGCTAATGGGGGCCTCTGTTTATAGCACCAAATAGACCAGCAAGGCAGCAAGGAGTTCCAATATATTTATTTAAGTACTTGAACAAACTAGTTTCGGCAAAAAAGCCTTCTTCAGTGTAAGACAGTACTGTCTTACACTGAAGAAGGCTTTTTTGCCGAAACTAGTTTGTTCAAGTACTTAAATAAATATATTGGAACTCCTTGCTGCCTTGCTGGTCTATTTGGTGCTCTTAATACTTGGTTTGGACCGTGCATTCCCCCGTGCATAGGATTTGGTTTGTTCTGGCCTCTGTTTATATCCCACCACAAGCTGTGATACACCAGGTCAGACATCTAATTAAGCTGATTATGTTTTCTCAAGAGGGCAGTCCAATAATAGCAGGGGATTGGAATATGGTTTTTATAAGGTCAGAAATAATGGAAATAACAAGCAAATATATAGGTTAATTAAGGTGGAGAAAAAAATTGGCGTTCCTGTTTAAAATAATGAGTCTTACTGATGTGGGGCCCAAATTAGGAAAGGGAATATTGTTTTCATAGCCCCAAATGGAAAGGATGGACATGTCTAGATAAAGTAATGGTTAGTCTGGAGCATGAAAAATATTTTGCTTTCTCTCAGATAGGTCCAGTAGCACTTTCAGACAATTTGCCTGAATGCACTGAGTTACAATTCAGTATTAACATGCAAGTAAGTTTACATTGGAGCTTTCCAACATACAGGATAGATAATTCTCTTTATAAATGCTGGGTGAATGAGTGAGTCTTAGATATGTTGATGCTAGACTGAAACTGGACAGTGAAGGACTGGAATATAAGGAAACTATCATTTTGAGAAAGGCTATGAATAGAGATGACGGACCATAGAAAAAGGGACGGAACTGAATTATACAACACGTTGCAGGGTATGTATGCATGGTTTACAGCTCATGAAAGGTAAGCTCTGTGATAAGGAAGAATTGAGACTGTGCAGTATCAGGGAACAATTACAAAAAAAAGAGAGGTGACAGAGTATAGAAAGAGCTGCAGTTGTGGAGTTTTCCTGTTCTAATAGTCCTGATGCCCTAAAAAGCCTTATATGCTATACTTACACAAGAAAAGGCTGAGGGGGGGGAATATTGTAGCTAAGGGGGGATAATAATGAGACCTTAATGGAACATTCATTGGTTCTACAAATATTTCAGCAATATTACAAGGCTTTATAATCAGAGAGCTCTAAACACATAGATGTACATGGTTATAGAAATGATTTTCTGGATAACGTTGCTCTTCAAGGCTTTTAGACAGAAAAACAGAACTACTAGAACAGGTGATTTCTGTAAAGGAGATTAAAAAAAAATTGCCAAACAAAAAGCAGGGAATCTCTAGGAAGTGACGGGCTGCCTATCAATGTTTGAAAAATGAGGGAGGATGACTTAACAGCAGTTTGGTTTATTAGTTGTGGAAACAGGCTATACTGGCATTTATACAGAAAGAGGTTTAGGATCTCATGGAAGTAACCTTCTACTGACCTATTTCTATTTTAACTACAGTTATAAAGTGTTCATAACTGTGTTAGTACAGTGGGAAGCCCAGTTGCAGAGAATGTAATACACTGAGATCAGTGTGGTTTTGTAGAAGGTAGGAGTTCTTTTACAATGTTAGTAGAGTATTAATGTCAATTCAAGATGCAAATGAGAAAAAAAAAACCTTGACTGTTGCCTTATTAGATGCAGAGAAGGTGTTTGATAGGGGTGAATGGCCTTATTTGTTTCAGGTGCTAGTAAAGAGATGGGATTTCTTGTTTCTTTTGTATCTGTTGCAAGTATTATACAAAGGGGCTGCCTCTATAGTGAAAATTTTATGACCATTATTGGAGGGATTTGACTTTACCAGAGTGACCAGAGGTGCCCTCTCTCACCTGTTTTGCTTGCTTTTTACTTAGAGCCTTTAGAAGCATTATTGTTGGGGGCATTTGAATTAAAAATAGCCTAATACGCAGACAATATACTCTTGACTCTTAGAAACCAAAAGAAGATCTTAGAAGAGCTTTTGATATTCTTAATGATTTAGGATTAATCACAGAATATAAAGTTAACAAGGGCAAGTCAAGGGGAGTAAGAATGACTATGGATAATTTTGAGTTATTAGCAAACAAGTTCCCATTTATGAATAAAACAGGTACCCTGAAATATTTGGGGATATGGTTGGCACCCACATATGATGCATCATAGAACCATTCGTATAAAGAGGTGGTGAGGAAGATAAAGGTAAATGTGCAGAAATGGTCAACTCCAGACATGGACCAGCATATACTGCTTATACACTGGCACATACAGCCTCATTTATTATACTTGGAACAATCCTTTTGGCCCTTTCTGGGCAAAATGACATTAAGTAAAGTGAAGGATTGGATCAGAGAACTAATCTGGCTGGGAAAGAAGCCAAGAGTTAAATGGGACAAACTGCACTTGCCAAAGCAGTTGGGAGGGCTGGGAGCTCCGGATGTGCCATTATATTTTAAAGTGGTTTATATATCTGTGTGAGGAAAAGGTGTCACTTATCAGTGTACATGGAAATTATAAGTGAGAAAAATAGATGGCTAGGAATCTTAGACCTGACAGAGGCAATATAGAGAAAAAGTACTCCATTTAGACTCAGTGAGAAAGGAAGTAGATAGATTATTTCAGGCAAAGGGGGTTTTGAGTGGAAACAGGATCTCCTTCCTACTGGGAGTAGATTTGAAGAGGGACTAAATTAATACCCAATGGAAAATTGGAGAATTTAAAACACAATTAAAATACAACGAGCAGATGGTGGTGGATGCTAAAATGTGGTAGACAAGAAATTTAACATGCCATCTGGGGGATATTTGGTGTATCAGGACTTAAAAATATCATACAGTAAGGCTTTATTATATACAAAGGCACAGGATAATTGGCCAGCAATTGTTCATTGTTTCTACAATTCAGGGGCACAAGCAGCATAGAGAGAGGAATAGTGATTAGTTTGCAGGGAGCATTACTGGAAGAGTTTTGGGATAATATGGTTAATAAAAAGAATATGTGGGGAATGACTAGAAGAGACAAGGTGGTTAGAGATGTTGAAAAAGACTTTACTAGGAAGTTCAGGGTTTTTGTTTAGAAGTGTTTGCACAAATACTTTAATTTTCCAGCTAGGTTATGGCAGATAAATGCTAATTCAGATTACTTTTGTTGGAAATATGGTCCAAGATAGAGAAAAAAATTGAGACATATCTTCTGGAGTTGCCTGAAACTTCAGCAGTTTAAACAAGACTTGGTGGATCTGATTAAAGCTTTGGTTGGAGATAAAATTTCCCTGATGATGACAACATTGTTCTTAGGAGTGGATAAAGTAAGAGAGAATAGGTGGCAAGGTAGTAAAGAGGATCTAAAGTGGATAGTTTTAGTGATCGCAAAACAATCTATCATGAGGTGCTAGAAAAACAAGGATCCCCAGCAATCCTTGAATTAAAATATCTGCTTATAAATTTAAAGAAAGAAGAGAGGATATCTTGAGGAGGTTAAACAGGAAAACAATTTCCCTCTGGTTCTGATGGCAGAGCTACATTACAGCTACATCCAATAATGTGGTAAACTTTAGTTTAACTTAAGAATGAACAGAGGGAGACTCTTGATTGGGCTTGCAGGGTCCCAGATGAAACAATGTTTGTTTTGATATGTTGGTACCCATTATACTGGTAAACCCTAAGCCCTGTTGGTGGGAAATTGAAAGTTTTCCTATTTCTTATTATTATTATCATCATTATTATTATTCACATTGTTATTTGTGTATTTGTAATTAGCCTGGTCTGACATATTGGAATTTATTTATATAGTATGCTGGTGGCAAGAAAAGTCAACCCTTTTTTGTTTATTTTTCAAAGGGGTGATAAAAATGGGGCATATTTTTTGTTCTCAGCATTTTGCAGTGTTGGTTAATAAAAGCGGCACTGTGTTGTTACTAAACAAACTTGATTGCAAGTAAGTATATATGTCAGAGGAGACTTACTATATAACAAGTTGTATGCATGGAATTCCTCATAAAAAGTTGTATGGTGTTAAGTAAATGGTTTATTGAAATTAGTGAACCAGGAGCTAATACACTATTTCATCTGCACATTATATGACAATTGTACAGCTGGCTAATGCATATGAGTGTTGATTAATAAAGAATGATATTAAAAAAGGTAGAAAAGGTTGCTCTTAATGGTTACCTTTGCTTTTAAACAGAATAGTGACTCATTGATTTTCATGCTGACAGTGCCTCTCACATAATTACTCTAAATAAGGAAGTCACAATACAAAAGCACAGTGACTATATATGTATACTAAAAGGTGTAATAGCTTCATAACAAAATCTCTGAGGCAAACTAGTAGAATATAGAAAGGAGGGAGAAACTTGAGAAAAATCAACACTCTATGCAAGGGTATGAGGGTCTTACAGATGTATGAGAAAGTACAAAGAAAATAATACTTATTGGCAATGTACACAATGTAAACATAAGTGCTGTACTTGTGAAAACATCAACAGTACCAGTAACATGATTATGCAGACTATAATCTAATGTAACAGGATCCAGGATTCTTTAAGTTCAGTTTATCTGTTTATTGGTGGTGCCTAGATTATTCATAGCCCATGTCAGACCCAGAACCTGCAACGGTCTCCCTCAAAAGAAAAGATGCTTCTGAAAAAAAAAGGTTGTAATATATGGGTGTCTCTGTTTATATATCTGGTGCCTGACTATTCAGCCTTCCAGTATGTGTATCATGTGGTCTGGTTTTCCTGTACAATATTACACAAACTGAAATAAAGGTTGCTGACAGGGTAGCACTAAGCCTCCTGGCCTGTCTTCTTATTGTGAATTTTCAAATGCCAAATGTTACAGCAGACAAGTTGACAGTATGGCATGTGATTAAATTATATTAAGCTAACAACATAATGCAGTTTCTATTATTGAGCTTCTTTCAAAAGGAATACAGTTCTTATTTGACACAGAAATATGCAGTTCATTATGGAAGCCATGATCCACATTTCTCAGACTATGCACCTGATAGTTGTTTTAGTCCTACTCTCACACTAGCAGTTAGTATACACAACCCAGCCTGAAAGCAGGTGAAGCAAAAACGTTGCATGGTTTTAAATATTACAAGTACTGTGTGATTTACTGATAAGTGTGATGATATAGGCTAGTTCCAGCATTAGAACTGTATGGCATTTGAAAATCAAAATGTGTTTGTAAAGTTGCTAGTATTAAAAATTGTATCAACAGTGGGTCCTGCTGGATAGAGAAGGAATATACATGTGAGACTGTATGTATATATGTTAGCAAAGGACACTGGAAGAGAAGGAGTTAAACAGCTGGCTTACTTCTTATTTTAAGAAAAATACATTTAATTGGACCACCTGTTGGGCCATGGAAGTGCTTAACTCACAGCTCTGAATAGGACTGGGGATGGCATGTCTGAAACAAGCCTTTGTTCATTAGCTGAGTAAAAAGAGGGGAAGCCCCAGGCATTGCCATAAACATTAGCAAAAATTCAGATATGCATCTTATTACATCTATGCTAACATCCTGTTTCATGCTTCAAAGGGGAATAGTGTGAGAACCTAGAGTCAGGTGACCAGGTAAGGTCATTCTGCCAGTCATCTTGAAAAATTCAGATATTACAAAGAGAAATCTCTCAGTATTGAGTATTCTGTCTTGGGCCTGACAAGAAGAAGAATCATTCACCATCTGCCTTCCTCTATTAAGTAAGTAAGGAATATACATTTTCCAGATTCAGTCAGGAAAATATAGTGAAGCTTAGTTTGGATATTGTTTTTCTTTATTTGTCTGAGTCTATCCATCAATATTATTTTCAATATTTTACAAAAAAAAAAAAAACAAGTGAGGACTCAACCATCTAAAATTTATTACACACAAAAAAACAATAAAATGCAGAGCTTTTGAGTTGCAGTCAGCTATTTTTCAATGCTAAAACACAAATCTGCTTTCATTCAATTTATACCAGTAGCCAGCTCCCTCAAATTAGTCACATGACAAATAATTAACTATTAAAACAACACATTTAAAAAACATTACATAGGAAAATTAACCTAAATCATACATCATAAAGAAATGTCATAAAAAATATAAAAGCAAAAAGCCTGGTGAACCTTAATTCTAACCATCATAGAAATTCTCTTCTAAGCTTTAACATGGGTTTAATACTAGTTTTCACTTAAGTCCAGGTAATTTATCTGCTCTGAAGTAGTCTGTCCGTCAGTATTCAGCAACTTAACGTTTAGTAGTCAAATCTCCACCTCTTAAAGTAATCTGTACCTTCTGTAAGACTCTAAATTTAAATGCGTGATTCTTCCCCATAACCATATGCTTACCTAATGCATTACTATCAACCTCCTTTCTAATTTCTGATAAATGCGATCTTATCCTCTCTCTTATCTTTTGATTAGTAAGCATATTATGGTTATGGGGGAGGACTGGGACCCATCTGAGCATCAGGAGAGTTGCTTTTTGTTTGGTATTTTCGATATTTCCTGTGATTTGAACTCTGTAGTTTACTATAAATATATATTAATTTTTTCATGTTCTTTTATTCTTTATTATTACATATATTTAAAACTTTTATTGTGGCTGGTACTTTCAGAAAGTATTTAACCTTTGAGAGTGCTTATATTTATTTTGTGGCACTGTGTGGGCCACTCCTGAAGCCCTAGCTGTCTTAGTCAACTTCTATAATTTGTATTAGTATTAATATTACACAGTATAATTGGACACCCTTTGTTAAGGGCCTTAGAGTAGCTGATTGTGCAGTGTCTGATGGCAGTGCTAACTACCTTATACTCTTGACAGAAGGGGGCATATCAGGCAAATCTGTGCCAGCCTTTCCCAGGTATATTTGTGTGTGTGTGTCTGTGTGTGCCTGTGTGTGTGTGTGTGTGTGTGTGTGTGTGTGTGTGTGTGTGTGTGTGTGTGTGTGTGTGTGTAAAAAATCTCATCTCACAGTGTGTGTATGTATCAGCTACTTAGACCAGGGACACAAAGCACTGGTTTCACAGAGAAGGTGCTGGAGGACTTAGCTTGGACACTCAGCTGAGGACTTAACCTTGTGTATCTATTTCTCTGAAAGTGAACATTCCCCACAGGTGTCAATGGTGAGGATTGAGGCTGCTTGATCACTGGCCCAGAGAGGGGTCATCACAATAAGTAAAACAAAGAGTGGGGTGATGTGTGTGTTTGGAAACCATATTCCATATTCCAGGCTCCCCAGACTACTTGCTAGATGTTGTCCTCCCAACTTTCACAGACAGTGGTCATTAATAACAACCAAGCCTGAAAGTAGGTGAAGTGAAAATATTGCCTAGTTGTATATATTGCAAGTGCCATATGAAGAAAAATGATGCAGTGAAAAATATCAACTAATGCTTAAGTAAAACAAAGAGCGATGATGAGTAACTGATCAGAGTTTCTGATTGTTTTAGTTCTGTCAAGATAATATCTGATTTTTCTGTGGATATCTTGAGAATGAAGTGTCGCTCTTCTTATATGCATTAAGAAGATCTTGAGGCTTGGGTGTTCATTTAAGTAGTTTATTGTATGCAAATATATCAGGATGGGTGGCAGGAACACTGAACATAAACAAACTATCTAACTAACTGACTGACTACATACTGGCATGCTCTCACTCTGGCTGCTCACTCAAAATGGCACTCTTGCTTGCACGTGCTCAGTACTTATATACATGTGCTGACTCACTGGAAAGCTTCATAGGTTCATAGGTTGGTACTAGGCTATCAGCCCTAGGGCCTATACAAGCCTAGCCATAACAATTCCCTGGATATTTCTTCCCACAATATTTACTTTCCTGGACTCCTGTCAAGCAAGGTGACTGATGAAATCCCTGGGGTGAAATTCCTATCACCCATCCAATCATCAAGGTTCCTTTTGAAGAGGCCCAAGGAGGCGCTCTGCTTGACATGTATCGGCAGTCTATTCCAGAGTATGGGGAGTCTCTGGGTCAGGAACCTATCCCTCCAGCAGGTTTTGTTCATTCTGATGACAAGGTTTAGATCCCTGGGGTGTGTGGCTCTGAGGGATTGGGATTTCTTTAAGTGGAGCATTTCCAACAGCTCAGGGTTTGACATGGCCTTGTATGTTATACAGAGATAATGTTGCTTCAACTTAGTAATGACAGTGCTGGAAGTTTGGTTGTGAAGTAGGTCAGTCTTGAACCAATTTGAATAAGTCTACTAACAGCAAATAATGTTCACCATTTCACTCAAAAATAACTGTGGCTACTACTGACCAAGGTAGTTCACAGATCGGGCTTAACTGAAGTGGTTCTTTTTGTTGATGTGACTTTGTACTATTATATAATGAACAAGATGAAAGTACTTTCTTAATATCTCTTGACATAGAAGGCCAAAATACTAGACCTCTTGCCCTTCTTTTGGTAGAATCAGTTCCTGAGTGGCCATGATGCAAGATCTGAATGTACTCTGATTGCAAGGATTTTGGAACAATCACTTCAGGACCTTTCATGATGATACTATTGTCTGACAGAATCTCAGACTTTGTATGGAAAATAAGGTTGCACTTCTACTGGTAGACAAGATTGTTTTGAAGGCCATCCTTGACTGATAAAGAGGGTTTAGCTTCTGGAGAAGTGGATCTGTATCTGTGTGAGTTCTAAACTCATCAAGACGTGTTGAAAAAAAAATTACTCACTTCCATGATCTCAAAATCAAGTTGCTCATTATTATGCTCTTCTGTGTTTTTTTTTTTTTTGTCTAGGTGATCTAGATAAAGTATCAGCAAGATAAAGAAATTTGCTGTTTGTGTAAACAAGATTGAAATTGTACTTTTGCAATATGAGCATCATACATTGCAGTCTAACTGGAGCTGTATGCATAGGTTTCCTCAAAATAGTAACTAGAGGTTGGTGGTCAGTTTCAATCTGGATAGGTCAACCATAAATATAATCATGGAACTTCGAACATGCAAACACAATTGCCAAAAGCTCTTTCTCTATCTGGGCATATTGCATCTCAGTCTAGGTAAGAGTTCTCGATGTATGGGCTACTGGTCTACGCTCTTGAAGAATGACTGCACCTAGACCAAGTTTAGAAGCATCACAGGAAAGAATAACTGGTTTGTGAGCATCATAGTAGCTGAGAGTTGGTAGGTTGGCAATTTTCTGCTTCAGGACATCAAACACTCTTTGATGATGTTCTGACCATGACCAGATTCCATCTTTGCATGCCAGCCCTCTGAGCAGTGCTGGAATTTGACTTAAATCTGGACTGAACTTGCCTAGATAGTTGACCATACCAAAAAAATGTTGTAGGGCTTGGACATTGTCTGGAGCTAGCATCTAGAGAATTGCTGTTTGCTTTGAAGGATCTGGTCGTAAGCCTGAACTGGAAACAAGTGACCAACATAAGTAACTTCTTGTATCCTGAACTTGCACTTCCGAGAATTCAGCTTAAGATTCACTTCACATGGTCTTTTCAGAACTTTCTTGAGGTTTCTGTCATGTTCGACTTCACCATTGCTTCCTATCAGAATATCATCTACTATAATAGCCCAGGGATAGCCAGAAAAAAATTGGCTCCATTGCATGCTGAAAGACTTCACTGGCAGAATTTATTACAAATGGCATTTCAGAGAAATCCGTATCTTCCATATGGAGTACCGAATGTGGTTAATAATGAAGATTTTCAGTCAAGCAACATTTGCCAAAATGAACTCTTTGCATCCAAGACAGAAAAAAACAGTGGCATTTGGTATGAGGGCAGCAACCTCTTTGTGTGCATTGGATGATGAGGTCTTTTTAATGCTTTGGTCAGATTTCTTGGAGCAATACATATTCTGATACCATCTGAGCTTTGCTTATGAGCTACTACCATGGAGGATACCCATTCAGTATATTCTTCTACTGGACAAATTACTCCTAGCTGAATTTGTGTACCTTGGCTTTGACTCTACTCTGCATAGCTATTGGAACTTTCTGTGCTGGTCCGATAACTGGGTTGACCTCTGGGTCTAACTTCATAGAGTACACAACTGGTAGTTTGCCTAGTTTGCTTGCAAAAATATCAGCATGCACAGAAAAAATAGTTTGAGTGAAATTTGGGCTGTTGTCATTCATGCTTACATGGTGAACTTCTTTATTAAATGAAAGCAGTCCCATTTTCAAAGTGTCTTTAAGGCCTAATAATGACTTCACGTGTCTCTTGACTAGAAAAAATTGCAAGTCATAGCTGTTCCCAGCAGAGTAACATGAAAGCACTACTGAGGCTTTGGTCTGAATCTCCTCACCACCATAAGCAACAAGCTTCACACACTTTGTCAAATCAAGTTGTTCAACAGGTTTTACTCTAGCAAACATTTCTGCTTGACATAACATTGCACTTTGAGCCAGTATGTACTTTGAACTCTTCGGGACTCCCATTAATCCAAACAGTACAAAATATTTCATTCTTTGCCCACAAATCTACTGCATTATCTATTTCACCAAGCACAGACACACCATCAACATAAAAAGTAGGGTAGCAGCTTTCTAAATAATCAACTTGCCTCTTGGAATGCCCTCTTTTAATAAAAGAAGTTGCCTTATTTGATTTAAAAAATCTTTTGAAATGATTCCACTTATCGCAAGAATGACAGTGCTTACCAAAAGCTAAGCACTTTTCTCTTTTGGGTTCATGATTTTCACCACAGTTTTGACAGTTGACTATGAAGCTGGGTGGGGGCACATGTTTTGACTTTCCTGACTCACCCTTGTGCTTTAATGAGCATGCTCTGGAATTTGCTGGAAAGACTTGGGGGGGTTCCCAGGGACTGTTACAGGGCCTGCAGTAGCTGCCATGTGCTTGGGCCTGTTTCTTTCAACCATGTGCTGCATACTATCAATATGAGCTTTGTCTCTGTGCCTCCCACAATTATTCTCATTTGTAAGCATACTTGTGTGCTTTACTGTAAGCTCATATTTCTGACAAATCTCAATGGCCTTATTTAACATCAAATCACTTGTCTTGAAACAAAATATTTCTCACTGTGTCATTAGTAATACCACACACACGCTTTTATTTTATCAACTCATCTCTCAATTCACCAAATCTGCACATTTTAGTCTTGTTTCTCAAGTCAGTTATATATGCTACAAAGGTTTCACCAGGCTTTTGATCCCTGGTGTAAAATAAGTGCCTTTCCATTGTAATATTCATTTGGGGGTTCCACATTTCTCTAAATTTACATTTTAAGCATTCATGGTCTTCCCTTGTTTCAGCTGGTACCACTATATGGAGGTCTTCCCCCTCCCCTGCAAACACAGCAGGTGCATACACAAATAAATGGTCTCTTTCAATGGCCTCTGAACCAGCTAAATTAAGCAGAATAAATGCCTTTGTACATGTGCCTTTGTCAGAAAAAGCAGCCTGTATGAAAATATTGCATTCCTGCTGAAACACTCTCCAGTTTTCTGCAATATTGTTAACAAACATAAGCTGTTCAGGTCTGTGAAATCCTACTGCCATGCCACAGATAATAGTAAAACACAATGCAAAATGGCCCTTGTAATTATGTAGGAACATTCACACATACCAGGTACTTGTAATAATATGCAAATACACAAACTCTTCGAAATACATACTCTGCAAAATATGCTTTGAAATAACTGTACTTTGCAAAATATATTTATTCCAAATCACAAATCATTAGGGGTTTCAAGAGTTTTCTAAAATGATCCCAAAGAATTAAAGCAAAGACAACCCATTTTATACTTTAAAAGACATTAGATATAACATGGTATGATAAAATTTTAGCAATTAAGAATCTTATAACTACTCATGCTGTTCACGTCAAAAGTACATCTATGAAACCATATCATTGTTATGTTACTAAATAAGGAGAGATGTATCTGGTTCACATCTTGGGCTCTGTTTATCATCTTACAATGAACTATTGTACTTGAGAAAACTTCAGTAGGACAAGTTATAGCATAGAACCCACTGACATGTTTATGATACTTCACATAGCTATCTACTCCCTTAGTTTGATTTAGTAACACTGCTATAGAATTTGCCTTTAAACAAACAGACATAAAACATATACCAGATACTTTGCTATCTTTTACAATAACAGGAAAGGAATTTCATCTCAAGCCTGCAGTTAAGAGTGCACTTCAATACATCTCTAAGCACTCAGAATTACAGAAAAAAAATTAAATTTACTTTAATTGGTTTTCTCTGGTCCCATTACATTCCCCCCTTTAACACCGCTTTGGTGTCACCTTTGAATATAATGCAGTATTTTGTAGGTTGTCAACAACAGTGTTATCAAAATTGTCAAATACATATGGTTTAGGGTGTCTTTGCTTTGGAGAAATTCTTACCATTTGTTTTTGATTTTGTTATAAAACAGTTCACTGATATATTTTTTCGTTAGAGAATATACTAAAACTATAAGACGAAGTGCAATTACTATAAGAGATGAGCTGTGAAAACTACTAGTTCCTATATTTCCAAACACATTTTATTACTAGTCAAATAATGTCGAGTCTATATCACTTCATTGGATGCTTAATTGAGTGAATTGCTGTTTGTCAAACCCTAGTCAATGAACGCTCAATTAAGCAAATGATCATTTCAATGAAAAATTTTCTAGGGAAAGGACATGGTTAGCCATCATTGGGGATTTGCCCTTTTCTCCACTGTAGTGCAATCTCAGAGTTGGTATATACATATATATATATATATATATATATATATATATATATATATATATATATATATATATATACATATATATATATAGTTGGGGAGGTGTATCCCCCCCTTTGCAGGGTTTTAAATTCTGTTGCATTTCTTCCAGTCAGTAGTTGGCCTACTAGTTTTTCCCTAGGAAATGTTTGGCTGGTACTGTCATTCGCTTAATTGAGCTTTCACTGATTTGAGTTCAACGATTAGCGATTCATTCAATTAAGCTTTCAATGAAGTAATATAGAGCCAATAATGTCTACTTTGTTTCAGTTCTGGCTAGATTTTTAGTGAGCTCCTCCACATAATCAGCTAATTTTTCTTATTCATTATGGAAATCAGAAGTATAAGAGCAACAGTGGTTATCCAATAGCCTGGAGACCCCTTTTGAAGTTCATATATTTAAAGGCCAGTCTATTTTGCAACACCACAGCCCTCATTTCAGGAATTTTTCTGTTAGCCATATGAATATGTTGAACAGTTTTATTAGGCAATTCAGTTAATACATGTGATAAAGCATTTAGTTCAGCTATAGTTCTATGGATACCATAATAAGGGAGGAAGAAAGTCATGACCTGTTCAGATGGATTGAGACCAAAGATTTTGAATGGCTGGGTAATATAGCACACATAGCCTGTGGATCGGTTTGTGGCTCCACAAATATAATAATAATAATTAGTCAGCATACCCATACTTTGTCCCCAACTTTACAATTTCAGTTTGAGTTCATTTAAAATATGTTTAAGTCAAGTCACATTAAACTATGACACTGGATGCTAAACTCTTATATACGGGCATACATCAGGTTGTCAAAGCCACACACATGACATCTACCTCACAAAGCACACGACATGCACATAGACTGACATTTATTTTACATTTGTTTACCGGGAAAGTCCGACTGGATATATGTCCATTTTCAGTGGAGGCCCAGGGAGAAAAGCTCCAGAAAGCAGAGTATAAATACATTAGGAATAATAGAAACATTTAGAGATAAGTATAATATGCAGTTTTCAGTAGGGTGACAAACATGGATAAAATATAGTAGACAACATCAAAATCATGCGGCTTCAATTTCAGACAATAATACATGGAGTTATGGGCTAAGTCCCTTCAAGAATTCGTACACTTATTAGAGTATAAGATTGAAATACTTAGGGAGAGTTTGCAGAACAGCGGGTGGTAATTAGTCGGGGTTTAAACAGGGACATTGCCACTGCCACAGGGACAACATATGCTGAGGCACTTAAAAGCAATCTTCCTAAACGACAAAGGTCACCTAGACCATCCAATGTCAAACAATGCCTCTGCAAGCCCAAAGGAACTCAGAAAAAACAACACCTAAAACCACACATATTGCCCCTAAGGCAAGTAAATGCAATTCCTAGGACTCTCATTACAGGGGACTCCATTGTAAAATATACTGATGCTCTTCTGGCCAGACTACACAAGGAGAAGATAACGGTTAGTTGCTTATCTGGAAGTAGGATCCACCAAATTATGCAGGCACTCAAGTCATTACACCACAGGTACCGGTATGATTCCATCATAGTCCATGTAGGTGTAAATGACCTAAGATGTATCACGCTGGACTATATGAAGAGAGACATTATTAGGATTTCATATTATGTGTCTCAAGCTGGTATGAGCCTAGTATTGAGTGACATATTAACATCATTGAGGATGATGCCACGATTTGAGCAAAAAATGATTGATTTTAACAACTGTGTGTGTTTCTGGTATCATTCTAAGGGGATCCAATATTTGTCAACTTGGGAGGACATGGTTAAAAGACCACATTACTTTGCCAAGGATGGTCTGCACCTTTCCCATCTAGGCTTTTGAATATTGGCTAAAACCTTATCACCCCCATAGTGCCTTTTTTAGGCAATGCAATATTGACAGATCTACTGACTTAGCAAAATCAATGCAACTGAACCTCAGGGTATTACTGCTCAGTGCCAGGCACCTAAGTAAAAAACTGCACCCCCTCCAAGCCCTCCTTACACTTGACATATAGACATCTGTGCAATTACCAAGCCATGGTTTAAAGAGGCAGCAAGTACCCTGGCAGCGCAAGGTTTCAGTGTCTTCCACACATTTAGACTAGTAGCTGAACAGACAAGGGCTAAAGGTGGAGGTGTCTCAATATACATCATTAACACATATAGCTCTAGGGTGGTCAAACAGGATGATGTGCTAGAGTTCCTCCACATGCAGATCACCATAGACAAAATCCCATACCATATCTTAGCCAGCTATAGGTCACACTCCATGTCTCAAGAAGCTCACAATGCATACTTAGACCTACTGGAGACACTTGCCATCCAACCTAACACTCTTCTCATAGGATACTTTAACTACCCCTCCATAGACTGGAAATCCTACACAGCATCAAATCTACAGGCACAGAGATTCCTGGACTTCATAAATACAAAAACTTTGGCCAAATAGTGAATACACCCACTAGAGGTTCCAACATACTGGACCTCATGTTCACAAATATGGGAGAACGTTGCACCATGCCCAGTGAGTCATCCTCCCAGGTAAGCTTTGATCATAAAGTTGTCTCCTTTGAAATCAAAATCAACTCTGTAATCCTATTAAAACCAGTAACAGGAAATATTTCAAGGCAAATTACGTTTTACTAAGTGATGGTTTGTCAAAATTGAGTGTCCCTCCAAACCTTAAGAACACAGACCTATGCTGAACCATGTATAAGCACTGATGAAGACTGTGACCAAAATTGGTCTGCTTTGAATTTATCACTCCTGGTTGCCAATAAATGCTTTACTAGTTGACTTGAGTGCTAATCATTTTTGTGTGTTTTGAATTCAATGGTGGCTTGTGCACCTTGCCATAGTTGCAAGGAATTGTTTTTGATGATATAATCAGAAATTCACCCCTGGTCTGGCATCTATATCTCTGAAAGACAGAGGCAGTCAGTAAATCACCCCCTATATAAATCAAATTTGTGGGTCACATTTGGGTTGCATGGTTAGCCTTATACAGGGCCTTAGTGGTTGTTAGCCTAGTATACACCTATATACCTATTTGCTGTAACTTACATGAACTGTTCCCTGTCTTGCATATTAAAGTATTTCCTGATGTGGATAATGTTAGTTAAAACTATACCTTGTTTGAAAAAGATGAAAACATTATACCAAGTAATTTTTTTCTCAAACAACCTTTGTTCAAAATCTGTTTGAAGTGCTGGAAATGGAATCATAGGAATGCCACCCCTGGAATGTTCAGGCAGAAATGCACAGATCCAGCAGTTGCTGATGTTAATATTGGTGACATATTGATGTAGTACTTGTAGAAAGAGGGTTTTCCTTCATCTTACCTAGAGGAGGAGTCAGGACCATCAGTAGTGATATCATCTGGAGCAGGTGGAGTATCATCCTTTGTCTCCCTGGATATCAGGCAGGTCTTCTTGTAGTGGAAAGCATGCTCCAAGTTGGTAAGCTAGCACACTAAACAGCAGTATAAATTGTAAGAACTCCAGGAAAGATTTTCTTTGGAACACTTTAACAAAAACCCAATCTCAGACTGCAGATTATGGCAGTGTTGAACTGAAGGTTTGGGGGAGGGCTTCATAAGTTGTTTGGTACAAAATCTGTAAAACAGAGACAGGTTTTGAACAATAATTTAACAGTACGTCATCAGTTAATGTAAGCTCCTCATTTTGGGTTGGTCATGGCATTATCATGGGATGGCCCATGAGAATTTCATGTGGACTGAACTTTTTGCATTTATTGTTCCTTTAATACTCAAAGAGCCAAAGGCAATACATCAGTCCACATTAGACCAGTCTCTGCACATGTTTTTCCCAGCTTAATCTTAATGATTTTGTTAATGTGCTCAATTAAACCAGATGAGTGCAAGTGATGATGCAATGTTATCTTAAAAACCTGACAAAATTTCTTTATAATGTCAGCAGTGAAGTATGTTCCCCTGTCAGAATTAATAGCTGATGTACCCAAACCTTGATATAAAACTCCCTTATTCTTTGCCACAGTATCTGCATGCATGTTTTAGCCCATATGCTGAAAATAATGCAGACAATATAGCTGAAGATTCACAAAATGTAACACATTATAAGGCAAGATACATTTCACAGTTCTGTACTTAATGCTGAATCAGAGAATGTGAAGATGGACCAAACCAATTTGTTAAAGTATTTTTTATATGTTTGGGTAAATGATGCAATCTTACCAGCCAAGGCAGTATAGATTGAGGTGCCACAATACATCCTTCGGGATGTTGTCATCCTGATTCGATCCATTTCTGTTTCTCATTTTCTGATGGCTGCAAAGTAATTACTATATCAACATTAAATACAGGGTTACAAAGTGGTTCAGACAGAATCACTACAGAAATCAGAAGACTATTTAACCCAGCAGCTTGCTTTGCCTGTTCTGTCAGCCAGATTTTTAGTCCTTGGCATGATGTCACTTCCTTTACTAAGTGCTTGCACTTTTACCACAGCTACCTACTTGTCAGCAAAAAAGAGTCTAATAAAAAATAATATTATTTCCATTTTTCTTCCAATAACTTCCAAAATAATAACTTCTATGATCTCCTTAAAATAACACAAAATGGATTTTCACAATAGAAGCATGGTTTAATAATATAGCACAATTACTGCTAAATCCCAAAAAACTAAATACTAAGTTATTAGTATTCTCATCCAAATCACCTCCACAAGATTTTAAAATTTATTCCCAAAACAAAACTGAAATAGAAGTAGTGCATACAGCAAAATTAGTAAGCATTACTATAGATGACAAACTATTTGAATAACATATACTTAACACAATAAAAAAAAAATTAAATTAGGTAAACTTTATAGACATAAATTTTCCATAGATAAACCCACAAGAACAAAGCTGCCAAATACCCTTCAACTCCCTTCCCTCCTCTATAGCTCCTCCATTTTTACAAACCTTCACACATCTCTTAATAAAAAATTACAATCATGCTATTATAAAATTGCTAAATTTGCCTCTGGGCTATCAAACTGCACACACCATTGCCAGGCCATCAAGAAGTTAAATTGGCTCAAGTTCCCCCACTACCTTTATTACACCCGACACACTATTGCTCATAAACTAATATATAACCCAGAAGACTGCCCTACACTTCAAGATATCCTACAAACCTACATCCCCTCTAGGAGTCTTCGGTCTACTAATAAACAACTTCTGCGTGTAACTAAACCCAACAAAAGAGCTGGACAAAGCTTATACTCCCACTCTATAGAAAAATTATGGAATAACCTACCCCCCTCCATTACACTACTTGATTCCATAAAAGCCTTCAAAGCTGCCCTGAAAAGCCACTTTCTTAACAACCAAATTTGCCTTTGTAGCCAAACCTATAGACCACCATAGAACTAATCCTAAGACCCTGCTGAATAATTTCTTTTGTTCCTAACTGACAACTACCAAATTATCTATGTTCACTTACTTCTCAACATAACTAATCTGTATTTCTTTCACTGTCTTATCTCTTACAATTAGTAGCTTAAATTCCTAACGTCTCTTCTATCAAAGTGCTTAAATGAACAGATTGCCATCAATTGTTATTCTTCCTGCATACAATATTGTCATTAAAATACTGTATATGTGATACCATTAAAATACTATATATGTAATACCAGCACCTTACTTGACTATGAAAAATATTCTACTTTATTTCTAAGTGCTAAAAATTTTATACATTTTTTATCATTATTCTATTATTGTAATAATATGCCTTTGTAATAATCTTTGTTCTGTAACTGGAGCTTTTCTCTCTGGGCCTCCACTGAAAATGGGTTTCTGACCCAGTGGACTTTCCCAGTCAATAAACGTCAGTAAAGAAATAATAATTTTAATTTCTGTGCCTGCTGATGTCAAAAAAATATTTGTCTTCATAGCTCTCCCCAACTCATGCACCACCCTAAGTGCATATCTACTGTCCATATAAGTGTTCACCACTTTATCCGTAACACATTCACATCTTGTATTATCACAACACTTTCAGTACATTTAACAATTGCAGGAACCAAACATCCTTTTCATTTTCTGCCACAGAATCTATTCACAAAGAGCTGTAATTCAGCATTCCAGAACATCAGTTAGGTCGAAAGCAAATGCTTAATAATAATAATGATAATAATAATAATAATAATGCAATCATGTATTTCTCCTTCCTCTGCAGTTGGTAGCAGAAATGCAAGTTCAAAACTGGACACTGAATTAGTTGTGATAGTTGGGTCTGAAATCAGCATCAGCTCATATTTTGTCAGCCTTGAAGGAGAGAAATGCTGCTTTTTGTTTTTGGTAAAAGAGCAGCTACCACATGGGAGACTGCAGCTGTAAGTTCATCTCCCAGGACAATTGGAGCGGCATGTTCTGCCATCAGGGCAACTGCAGCAACTGCTCTTAGGCAAAATGGCCATCTTTTTGTTACTGGATCCAGTGCCATACGTAATAAACCAAAGGTTTGTGATTTTCCACATGCATTTGTGTAAGCACCCCTGCAGCAAATTCCTAAAGCAGAAGCATTTACTACAGCTTGCTTTAACAGAGTAAATGAATTTTCTTCACTTTCTCCCCACAGGAAGTGTTCTCGTGAATTTTGTTTAAGCAGGTTTGTCATTAGTTCTGCTAACTTTGCATAATTTAAATCCATTGCCTACAATATCCTGCCATACCTATGAAATATCTAAGCTGTTTCTAAATGACTGGCCTTGGAGTTTCAGTTACTGCCTTAACACGTGAAGGTAATATTTCTCTATTTCCATGTGATATTACATGACTCATATATTTTTTCTTTGGTGACTAAAGCTGTAATTTTTCTCTTGACACCTTATGTCCTTTCTCTGCTAACTTTGTTAACATGAAAATAGTATCCTGTTGGCAATGCTGCAGTGTATCTGATACTATAGAAAAGAAAGCTGAGCGCAAATCTGTAACAGAGAAATGAGTAGCTCTTGATGGTTTACGGCTAAGAATAGTTGCTGGATTAGGAACAACTGGGTAAGAGGATGATGCCTGATTTATAGCTCTCAAATCCTGCACAAACCTGTAGGTGCTTCAGCCAGGCTTGTTTTAATCAGAAGTGTGGGAGTGTTACAACAGCATCTAATAGGGATGTTTATCCCCTGCTGTAACAGAGATTGAATAACAGATTGGATTCCTTGCTTCTGGCTTCAAGGGATATTGTGGTACTTTAGGAAGTGGTTTATTTGAATCTCCTCTGATTCTTACTGGTTCTGTAGATTGTAACTATTCTACCTCATTAGAATGCTGTGTCCATATACGTTTAGGTACTTATTGCAATAATTCCTGATTTTTCTGAAGCTGTGATATTTATGTTTTGTCTTCAGTGCTCAGTAAAGCTAAATTTCCCTCTCTGCCTCACCAATGGCATCCAGATGCACTGCCTCAGGGGTACAATAGATGATACATCTTACTTTATATAACATATCCCTTCCCATTAAGTTCACTGAAGCTGTAGTACTTAAGAATACATCTTTCCCTTCTATTGGGCCTAAGGACACAGGCATATGCTGTGATACAGGATGAGCAATAGGAACATTAATCACACCAACTGCTTTTACTTCTCTCTAGACAAAGGTATTTCTCTAGTTGAACTCACTTTAAGTGCAGACCTAGTGGCATCTGTTTCAATTAAAAATGGGACTTCCTTCTTTCCTACACTTAGTTCAACATAAGGTCCTTTTCGATTTATTTATACTAAAGTGTTTAGGTTACCTCTTTTTTTCTCATTTTTCTAGGTACAATGTTCAGAAAACTTAAGTATTTTTTCTAGTGTTTCTCCTTGCCAGTTAAGGAGTATCTGCTTCATGGTAACCTAAACCTGCGGTCACAAACCTTGCACAAAAGCAGAGCCCACTGTTTCTACAGGATCTGCAAGACCAGAATGCCTTTCAGATACTCATTTGAGCCTTACTAAGTAATCTGCCAGACTTTTACCTTTATATTGCTTACAATGAGATACTTTTGTCCAGTCTGTCCTTTTATGCACACTTTACTGATTGCCTCTAACAGTGCTTTCCTTTTCTCTTGTAATCATACTCATTCCCTCTTATCCCTGTATCTGTGCCTACCTTTGCTTCTTTAACCAGTTTTCCATAAATTTCAGGAGCAACTACTACTTTTAAAAGCTGACGCAGGTCCGTCAGACTTGGGTCATAGCTTTCGATAATAGTATATATTTCCTTCCTAAATTTCACTGGGTCTTCTTTTATTTTAGGAAAATATTTAAGCATGTGGTATAAGTCTGTTAGAGTTCAAGGATGATGGACATGAACTGCTTCCTCTCTCCAGCTGTTGGGGTTTGTCTAAGGGGTGCCTGTGCTATAATTTTTTTTTTCATCACTGGTTTCAGTGCTAGTTCCCTCATCAGTTATGTGTTTCTCCTGTTTTGCTGTAGAACATATGAAGTGAGTATTAGCAGAGTGTTGGTGTGTACCATCTTTTCACTGTCTCTTCCCTACTTTATTCTCCTGTCCCTTTTCTTCTATTACCTCTTTCTTGGGACTGCTTCTATCAGTGGAAGGGGGAGTAGGAGGTGGATGAATGTCACCTTCCAAGAATGTGGGTTGAAGGGACAAAGGAAGATAATCATCTCATCTCCAGGTATATCCTCCTTCTGGACAGATATATTATTCCCAGATATTACTGGATAATGGGTCCCACATTTATTTTTCTTGCCATGGCCTTTAGATCCTTCACTTATTGCAACAGTTTCTGGTTTGTATTTTTAACCCATAATGTTTCCCTTAAATTAATTATTTTAGTGTGATCAAAAGTCCCAGTTTGTGGAAATTGTAAAATGGAGTCTCCTTTTGTATAGTCATACCACCTATCCAAATACCTGTAACTTGCATGCTGGAGTACACTTAGGATGAGTAGAAATCCTACTTCTCATGCCTCTCATTATTCCCCACTCTCACTCTCACAAACACACAGGTAAGGCAAAGTCCACTCTCCTCCTCTCTGCCTTATAGCTGGAACAACCCTGCTATGGATTTACCTTAATACAATCAACACTAATGCTGCACTTGCATGCTTAAAACCTCCACTGCATGTAGATTTGTATTTCTTCCTTTTGTCCTTATTTTGTTACAGGTAAGGTATGACAAAATCCGTAAACTTTAAATTCGAATACTCATTTACAAAAAGCATTTGTACAGCCAGATAAGAACAGCAATCTGACAGTCAAAGTTCAAAAGAAACCTGATGTGTAAGTTTAAATGCTTACTTATTTGGGTTCCCTTTTTCATCAGGAAACTTTTTGCACTTAGGACAACCAGCTGCTGCTGAGACCTGTGGTTTAAATCCCAGTCTAGGTACCATCTGTTAAGGTAAATAATATTGCAAAGACAAAGGGCCAGACTCAATATAGCCTACACTAAGTGTACACTAAGTGTAGATTGTTCTGAGTGAACAGACAACACAGACATAGCTCACACCTTCTTCCTCCTAATTTTAGTTTTCCTACTGATATTCTTGCAGCTTTAGATATTGACAGGGATTCATACAGGTCACCACTAAGTGTAGGTTACATGTACACTTAATGTAATATTTAGAGTGACTAGAAAGCACAAAAAATGTGATAGGAATTTTATTGAATACATATCGTGTATGCTTAGTGTACACTTAATGTAGGCTTTATTGAATCCATCCCAAACAGAATATCTAGCTATACATATGTAATATTTTTTCCAAATCACAACTCATGAGGGGAATCATGAATTTTCTAATATGATACCAAAGAATTAAAACAAAGACAACCTTTTTATACCTTAAAAGACATTAGATATAACATGAGACATACATTGTATGATAAAATTCTGACAAATCAGGATCTTATAACTGCTCATGCTGTTCACGTGAAATATACATGTATGTGAGCATATCATTATTCTGTTTCTAAATAAGGAGAGGTGCACCCGATTCACATCTTGTCCTCTGTTTACCATCTTACAATGGACTTTTTTACTTGAGAAAACTTCTTTAGGATAAGTTCTGAGATACAGTACTTCATATAACTAGCTACTCCCTTAATTTGATTTAGCAACACAGCTATAGGATTTGCCTTTAGACAAACAGTAAACATATGCCAGCTACTTTGCTATCTGTTACAATAAGAGGAAAGGAATTTCATATCAAGGCTGCATTTAAGAGTACACTTCAACACATCTCTAAACAATCAGAATTATAGAATATAGAAAAGAACTTACATTTACTTTAATATGTTTCTCTATTCCCATTACAGAACTTTCACAAACTGGTTTAGAAAAGAAAAATCTAAAACTAGTCTTCACAAAGCTTCTTTCTTCAGTACCAGAAATATTCTTGAATAAAAACGTTTTCCTTTTTGAGAAGAAGGGACATCTTCTATTACCATCTGAGTTAATACAGGCTGCATAACAGGAGGGAAAAAAGAAGTTTGATATAACAATGAGGACAAATCTCACCAAAAGAAGAGACAGAGAGCGAGAGAGAGAGAGAGAAAAATTCCCACTGCCATCTCTGTATCCCTAATTAATCATTTTTGGAACCGATTTATCTGAGACTATCTGTTGCCTAAGAAAGAAATGGAGAGCTTGATTTTGGATAAGAATTAATGGCTTGGGGGCATGGCCAAGATGGCTAACTGGGAGCAGCAACTGATAAAAGCTCTGTGACTGAAACATTTTCTCTGACAGAAAACATAATCAAAAAATTAAAAATTGAAGATACTTGCAAATTTTATTCATTAATAGTCAGGGAAAAGATTTATACATCAAGTTCTTCAAAAGCAATAGTTTTTCTGTCAGAATTTCAACTGTTTGGTTAAGAGAGAAGAGACTTCAACATGAGCCACTCAAGAAATGGTACTCAGGATTCTTCTGTTAAAAAAGACATTCAGTCAATAATATCTAGTGTACACGATATATTACTTAAAACAGACAAACTACATACAAAACTAATATCTTTCAAAGATGAGACCAGAAAGAGGATGGAACATTCTAAACCTATTATGAAACAACAAGGGGCACAAATCCGCAGCATGGAAGAGAGTTTGAATGAGCATGAAAGCAGAATAATTCAAGGTGTGTCTCAGACTGAATTTCTTTTAAAACAAAATAACTGGCTCACAGAAAAACCCAATGGTTTAGAAAATAGACTGAGACCAAATAACATTAGAATTTATGTTATACCTGAAAAGCACGAGGGAGACAATATAATAAACTTCTTAACTACATGGCTACATAAAACATTAAATCTACCTGAAACTTGTATTTTTTGGAATTGAAAGACCACATAGATCTGTGAGAGTACATTTTAAGAAGAAAAACTCACCACCATGCTCAGTTATAGTTAAATTCATGTCTAGCTTAGAAAAAAGATCAAATACTAAAATCAGCATGGTCCAGTCCACCTATTAAAATAGGTGAACATGTAGTCAGATTTGACAATGACTGTTCCAGTAAAGTAATGAGTAAAAGAAAATCCTGTTTACCTCTGATCAAGTAACTTAAAAAGAACAACATTAAAGCCACTTTGGTGTTTATTGTAAAGATCACATTATTCCTTTCTGAAGAAACCAAAATATTTAACATGCTGGAGGAGGCATTCACTTTTGTTAACAGCAGTAAAATCATTAATGCTGAAGAAATGGAGTGGAGCAGTATATCTCTGAAGAGACATAGTGAGCTGAATTCTTGGAAAACTGCTTCTAAAAAAATAAAAACTAGTTACTCTTATTCACTGATTGCTGGACTATTATTTTCAGAAACAATATATTTGCCTGTACCAGACTTTAAGCCTCAACACATCTTTAAGTATGTATTTATATTTTAAACTAAAAGCATTTTTTCATGATGAAGAATATAAAGGGTTAGCTTTAATGCTTTATTATATTTATAGCGAAAGACAATATATTTAATTTAACTAAACTTATGTGTGTTTCTAAATGTTAAATATTATAAACAATTGAAATGGTACATTTAAAGCTATTTAAGTTAAGAATTTTATTTTAGTTATTCAACACCTCTTAGTATGTGCATTGATGTGTTAATTGAATGCAAGATCTAAGTAATATGCTAATTGAAAGTGTTAAAGTGCTGGTGATTTTGTTTTCCTTGTTCCTGTGTAACACATTCCCTTTGCAGGTCATTTATGAAACAACTGAAGGAAATCTTGAGAACAAAAGAATGTTCCATCTCTTCAGAATGCTACAATTTACCCACCTTGAGCTGCGCTGAGTTCAAAGTTCATCACCAATGTCTGTGAAAGAAGAAAAAGGGCTTTCTTTTTTTTTTCTTTGCTCAAGTATATATGTGAGAAATCTACTCAAAATACCACCTCTTTTCTTTTCTTATAAGTGAAGAATTGGTAAGGCAAAAGCTACAGTAATGTTATAATATATATATATATATATATATATATATATATATATATATATATATATATATATATATAAAATATATATACAATATATTATATTGTTGTAACATAATTTGCTAACATTTTACATGTTAACAGCTTATGCTGCAGTGTTATTAACTTTGACTATACATATCAACTGTACATATTAATTGAAGGAAATAACATTAGATGTTTGTTACTGATTAGAACAGTTTAAAAGAACTAAGAATAATGAGAAACTTAAAGAAGAAATTAGGAGCAGCTGTGTGCTGTGAGTTGTCATTTTCACATGCTGTAGCCAGATTCTGATGTTAGCATGTAAAGCTTAGATCAGAACAGAAATTTGTAATGGCTATACACATGTATGCAAATTAAATAAGCAGGAATTCCTTTATATATAGTCAAGATTGCTTGTGATATTAGAATTCATAAGAGTAAACATCTTATGAATATGCATATACACAAGGTTGTGTTTTATTAGTATTATATAATATTATAGTTGTAGACTTGTCTTTGTTTTTGCTATCTTTGAACTTTAGTAGTTTAGTTTGTAGAAAGGAAGAATGCAAAAAATCTGGAATGTAAGATAGTGTCAGAGGAATACATTATAGTCTTATATATAATTAAATTAATATAGTGGATAAATGTGTCATATTATTTTTTTAAATAAAGTTTTTTTAAATTCAAAGTATGGATATCTTATTATGTATTAATGTAAATGGACTAAATAATGGTAACAAAAGGAAATCTTTAGTGAGATCTATAATGAAATGGAGGAGCCATTATATTCTTGCAAGAGACTCATTTGATAGATATGCAATATTTAAATAACTTATGTTATTGTAGATCATTGAGTGTATTGTTCCTATTCAGCCACTATAGCTAGATAGCATGTGCATATAAGTACTGAGCATGTGCAAGAACAGTGCCATTTCATACAGTCATCCAGAGTGAATGCAGTCATGAATGGAGATGCGCATGCAAGTGTGTTTGAAATAATGTGTGAATCAGTTAGCTTAACTACATGTTCTAATTACAATTTCTGACATGTTTATATACAATAAATATATTGAACACATACACAGTTTCCTTGTCTCTTTTGAATGCATGAGACAAGCAACATTTATGAAATGTTATAATCTGTTTCTTTTAACCAAAAGAGGAGAGGAACTGCTATACTTTGGATAAAATCCACTGTAATGCCTAAGGTCATGGAATCATTTAATGGTCCTAAAGGAATGTATACATTTGTAATACTTAAATATGATGTCAAACTCTATACATTAGCTAATTTTTACTAGATACCTGGAATAAGTGCATGAGTGGCTAAAATTGCTTAAACTTACTACAGAGTCATTGGAAGGATAATTTAATTTTAGCTGGGGATTTTAACTGCATATTTACTATAGAAGATACAAGTGAACAGAAGAAAGCTAAAATACTGCCATCATCTAAAGCACTAAATATATGGATTAGTATTAATAATTTAGTTGATTTAGTAAAAGCAGAATATAAGTTGCTGTTCTTCACTCATTCTTATGCACATGGGGTGCAACCTAGAATTGATAAGATTTATGCCTCTATAGATTTACTTAATAAAATGAATTATTTTAAAACTATTCATTATCCTCTATCTGATCATAATACACTAAGTATTAATATAATAATGGATATAAGGAAATTTCAGATTATTTATAGAATCCCATTATATATGATGAAATTAAAAGAGTTTATGAGTTACCTTATGAATGAATTGAGGATTTTTTATCCTTGAATGATAATGATCAGGTTAGTAAAGTCATATTATGGGACTCCTTACAAATGCATATTAAAGATAGAATGGGAATATGGGCTAGTAATAAAATGAAAGAATGGGAAAGAATGGGATATAGAGTTGTTAGAAATACAAGATTAAATACACAAAGGAAGGCTTGAACAACAAAGAAATTAGATAATACTGAAATCATTAAAAAGTAATGACAAAATATTAACCAGTTTTAATGCATAGAGTGGAGATAGCTTTAGGAAAAATAAAATTGCATGGGTATGCGATGACTTCAAAAAATCTACAGTGATTACCAATAGCAGTAAGCCTTTAAGCAAAAAGGCACAAATCAATAATATCCAAAACCCTCACACTAATAAGCTTACTTCGGATATAGAGGAAATGCTTAATACTTTTTTTAAAATTCCATGAGGATCTTAATAATGATACAAATAATAATACAGTTGATTACAAAATTGACAATTATTTAAAGCAAAATGTTACTTGGAAACTAAATGACCAACAAATATCTCACTTGAATAAGCCTATTACCCTGACAGAAGTAAAACAAGCTTTAAACATGTAACAGTGGTAAAGCTCCAGGGTTAGATAGTTTAAGTATGGAATTATACAGTTTGTTTCCATTAAATATTTTAGAATTACTATTTGATGTTTTCTGGATAATTCAGGGTGATAAAATAATTCATCCCTCATGGAATCTTTTTCTGTAATCTCACCTATACTTAAACAAGGAAAGGATAATAAGTTACTCTCAGCATATAGACCTATTTTAATAAGTTAGTTAGTAAGTTAGAAATATAGACCTATTTCATTATTAAATATAGACTAAGATTAAGAAATATAGCAGATAAATTAATTAATAATGGTCTGATTGCTTTGAAAAAGAAAAAGCTAAGACTCCACAATATTTAATGAAAGAATAAAAGTTGGACAAATCTGCTAACCTGTTAACATTATCCATCAGTAAAAAATAAAATTAATTTGTGGATAATATGAGTGAAGAGGAACAGAACATTAATCCCCCATTATGTGAATATATGAATGCTATTATTGAAGGTCAATTAACATACAAAGGAAGCTTATCCAAGCTATATGTATAATTTCAATGCAAAATTCTAGAACTTTCTGGATAGTGGTGGATTGTGTGACTCAGTACATGGTAAGAATAAACCTATGATACTTAAATCAATTAGTCAAACTTCTTCAAGTTTATATTGCAAATGTTTTTATGTAGAAATATATACATAGAATGTTTGTTGCTCTATATAAAATCTCTAAGTTTAGTAAAATGACTTTTTCAGTTTGTTGGAGATGTAATAAAGATGTGAAATCTGATTAGACACGCATGTTTATGGATTGTGAAAAATGAAATGCAGATTTGAAAGAGATAAGTAATTTTTTAAGGGGTTATGGTCTGATAATTGTTCTTTAACTAGATCAGTTATACAATGAATGTTACAGTTCCTATATCTGTAAAACCCAAAGAGTAAAGACTATTTTGGGCTGTCTTGGCAGTTGCCAGAAAAGTTTTTACAGAAATTGGAAATCAAACTTAGCTCCCACTTTCAACGAATTTTTAAATTTAACAACAATACTATGTAAAAATGAAAAATAAGTGATCAGAATAAAATCTAAATCATAGTAAGACCTTTAATTGTTGGGGTAGCCTTGAAATGCTGCTATCAAATACCAAGATTCTTAATGTATTAATTGCATAAGATTACCTTGATGATTCAATGTATTCCTATCATTGTATAAAAGTGAATGTCTTCCTTTCTATGTATATATTGTAAATATGTTAAATTAATACAAATTTTCTTAAAATAAGAATTAAAGGCCTGCCATGGTGTGTGTTGGGGGGCACATCCTGTACATAGTCATTCAGACTCGTTGGACTGTCCTTGTTTCTGGGGTGACTCCTGCTTTCTTTTCATAACCTCCTTGCTATTGCTTTTTAAAAATCTGCTTGCCCGATGCTTGTTGTGCCTGCTTATTTATTTTTTTATATATAAAAGGTGCCAACACAAATGTAAAACCATTAACACATTTAGAGAAGGAATGTTGAAAAAAATCTGAAAAACTGCCGATATCAGTTTCCCTCTCTCATCAAACTTTCTACGGACCTCTGTAGCAAGCAGTAAAAATTCAGCCACCTCTCTGTCTAAGGGAGAATTCAAAATTTCAGCTTTAACATCCTCAGCCTATCAAACCTTCTCATAACAGTTCCAGCAGCAGCAGCTCTGGAAGTGTCATCAACTGACTCATAAGCACACTTTAAAGAGTATTTAGTCATGTAAGACACAAAAGCAATAAGGTTACACAAAGGTGATTTTTTCCTCAGAAGAGGGAAAAAGAAGCTATAATGTTCCCCATAATCTCAAAGGAAGCAAGCATAAACTTTAGCATGCCAGCTTGACAATTAAGAATTTTAAAAACAAGCGTTGCAGAAGAATGCACTTTTTCCCTAAGTCTTTCAAAAGCTTTCACATGATTATCATAGGGGAAGGGATTAGCTTTTACAAGATGTTTAGCAGCAGTAGGATATGCCAAGGAAATAAAAGCTGGGTCAGATCTGGGGTTTGAAAATAAGCACTTATAAGACTGGGAAATGTTATACAAGCAGTCTGCTTTCTTGGGGGCACCAGGATGGCTATTAGGCTAGTTACAGGATGTAATAAAACATCTTCCAATACTGGAAGAATAGGAGGAATGGGGTAGATTCAGGAAATGCCACTGTAATAAATCATAGTATCTGTTTAGAAGCAGTGGAAGATCATTAGGTTTCCACTGAAACATCTGATTCATTATGGACATCATTTCAGAAAAGGAAAATCCTTCTAAGACACAAAATAAATTAGATTAAGAACCAGAAACCTGAGGACAGGAAACAGAAGCAGTCCCCTGACAATCATGTTTCTCCTCGATGTCCTGAAAATCCTCAGACAGTGAAGAATTCCTTTTTCTCTTACCATTAATGCCAGAACTGGAAGGGTCAAGAGTATGAACTAAACCCTAAGCCAAGCCCAATAAATCACTTCTGTCCAAAGTAACATAGACAGGAAAAGATAAGTGTCTCACTTTCTGCTTCTTTTTGACAGGAATTTGTATACAAAACATGCCTACTTTTTGACAGCAAATACTCCTGAGGGACAGTCATCCCATTCTAGCTAAGCAGAGGGGTATTCCCTGCTCCTTCCTCTGAGGCTGACAACAGTGGTTCTCCCTTGCCTGCCGAGACAGCCCAAGAAACAAAGAGGACATGTCTATCTTTTGAACATGGTGGTTGTAGGGACAACACTAGGTGGAGCCAAGGGATAAGATGAATGGTCTGAGGAATGAGAAATGGCCAAAGCAGGGTGACCCATCTGCAGCTATGGCAAATTTGTAGCCTGTTGAAGGGGCAAAGGCTGTTTGGAAATGTTCTTCTTTTTGAGGCTGGAAGAAGAAAGAACTGAGAAACTGGTAGATTGTTCCATGGTGAGGCCTACAATTATACCTGAAACACAAGAAAGATCATCAGCAATAGTCAGTGAAACAAGTATTAAAAAAACTAGATTTGTCTACCAAAAAACCACAGCGGAAAGCACTTTAAACACTTACCCAACCCCCAAAATATAGTTTAACAGAAGGTTTAGTTAGGAAAAGCAACATTTAACTTAGTTTTAATATTTTTGCACAAAAGTAAATTGTAGCACTTCACAGTAAAAGGCAGCTAGAAGTTATGTAATAGTCCATAAAATACTTTTCCATAGCTTAAAATATATTTTCACAAAAAAAAAGTTAAAAATAAAATGTGGATGTTTTTTTTCCATGAAGGAACCATACCTGTCTAGCAATGGAGAGCTGTTAATCAGTCATCCTTGAAAGCCCATTAAAGGAACACTATTCTGCAGCAGGAAAGCTCTAAAGGGCATGGCATCAAAACTGCTGTCTTTCTTCAGCTCTGGTTGTACTAGTAACAGTTTGGGTGTGTGGAAGATACGTTTAAGCTTTGGAAGCTGACTGGCTATTATATCCTTGGTAGAATATTACCTGTATAGCTAAGGCTACTGCAACAGGGATCAAATGATGAGTATCTGATGTTCTTTTAAGCCAGTGATTGCCTCACATGAATCACTTTGTATTTATAAAAAGCTTACCTTTCAGTATGATGTTCTTACCATGTACATTTACTGAGTTTCCATCCATGGGGTTTTGTAGTTTATCTTCTCAAAACAAAATTTGAAATTTTAGGTGCCCATACATGACAAGCATTAAAAAAAGAATATAAGAAGTTAATATTAAAGGCTATGGTGAAACCAGGAACATCCTTAGCAAGTGGCATCAGGAAAAGAGTTTAAATATCACGGCACATGTTTCAGAATGGAAATATTTATTTCATTACATTTGTTGACCAAGATAGTACACTGATCTCAATGGACAATTTACAGGTCAAGGTGAATAAGATCACATAACAAATGAAGAAAGCATATTTACAGATACAAATATATGCTGCAAGCATATACATATTTATAGATGGAAGACTATGCTACAACATTTAGTTTAGGAAGCAGTTTACAATGTCAAAACATGAATGGAAAATGAAATCATGCTTAGCAGAGCTTTTTGGATAAGATGTAGTCATAATGACAGAGATGGCTTATGTTACAAGGATAGCAGCATATCACAGTGCAGAGAGGTATGAAGACATTAGAACAGGCCAGTGAGAATAGCTGCAGGAAAGGATACCAAGGGTAGAAGACAGAAAAATGGAGAGAGGCATGCAGAGGGAAGAGGAATATTAAGGTGAGAAGTGTGAGAGATGTGAAGAGAAGAGGGAGATAGGATGAATGAGAGGCAGTAAGTCAGGGAATGGCAAGATTAGACAAAGAAGGATGGAACACGGATAAAGGGTATGGAAGAGATGCAGGGATCATGTAAGGTAACCTGTTTGAGTGCAGCTGTGCTTTGTTTGGGTGAAGAGGTATTCCTTGAGCTGTTCTCACACATCAAAGAAGTTAATAACAAACAGCAAAGTTGTGACCAAGACAAGAGACTTGATATTATTTTATAAGGCACATTTCTTATCTTGGTATAAATCACTAAGATCAAAAGATTACGTAAAATCACACAATCAAAGGAGAAAGCAAAATATACAAAAGAGAATTCATTAAGTAGATAGAAAGGAAGTATATAGTAAAGATGAAGTTTTACAAGTGCTAAGTAAGCATTTTTTTTATAGGGGCTGTTTCCCACCATGCTCATCAACCATTAAGGGTCCCCCATGAGCCTAGGCAGTTTGTTCCCCCACCCTGGGTAATTCTCAGTGGGGGTTATGAGTGGGCAGGGATTACTGTCATATGGGCAACCATGGCATTGTCTCTGCCCTTGCAGGCATTCTGTTTATGAAGGTATGTTTATATGACCCTAGCATTTCCCATAGTAGCTGATGTTTATACATTTGAGTCACTGCAGGAGTGTACTGTACCCTCCTCCAACGCATCTGTGATCCTGCACACATGCCTACAAGGGCTTCTGTTATTGGCATGGAATTTTCTAGCCCATATCACCCTGTCTTTCCTTGGCTTGTAAAATGCAAGCTTACAGATGCAGAGGAGATAGCTGGCCTAACCAGGACCATCATCTTTCTCTATCTATTAGAGACAAGCCAGTGTAAGCCATTTTCTATTCTCCCTTGCCTGACTCTTCCAGTGCCTGAGTTGCTGGATTGTCTAGGCTTTAGTCAGGGCCACAGAACATGGACAAATCAAGCATACATTGAAGAAGGTACCAGAGGTGCATGGCATCACAAATAAAGACATAAAATAGTCATGGCCAGTGGTAGTGGCCTCCCTCATATTCTTAAGTGACTATAAGTCTACAGCTAGGAAACATACATCTAGACTGGAAGCCAGCTCTTGTTAAAGCAGTTTATAGCTAGAAAAGCTCCAATCAAGATTTTAAAAACTGTAGGCAAGGTAGTCTATTTTCAAATGTTGGTAAGATCACAGGATGATCCAAACGAGGTTGCAAGAACATTTAACAAACTGTGAGAAAGTGGTTATAATAAGAGAAGTTCATTGGAAATCTGTGGACATCATCACTACAAAGGAAAATCATTGTCTCTCCAGATAATAACTTACAGGTTGTTGGTATTTTTTACCAGTACTTTTGAGAAGTTTAATCATTAAAACTTTATTTAACAAAGTAAAACTGCAAAGCTTGGTCATTATGATGACATGGTTTGAGAAATGGCTCAAAAACCAAGACTAGGTGTTATAACTAATAAATTGTAAAGGAAATGAAAAAAGATGACACATGTAGAACCTCAGAAATCCATGATGATGATGATGCATTAATTTAAAATGTACACAATGAGAATGGTACAATGTGAACAATTGTTATAAAACACCAAACAGTAGCCGTACGTAACGTAAAAAATGTAAAAAAATAAAAAGACGACAAGGAAAAGAGCTTTAATGACAAAGCATTAAACAGTGAGCGCTTTCATCACATATAGTGACTTCTTCAGACTGAATAATGACAAAAAACACTGCTAATTTAAAGCACATTCTATCAAACTTCTAATTGAATAATTAAATAATCATGTATCCTTTAAGTGATGCTTCAAGCCCTTTCTTTTTAAATAGGCTATAAACTCATCTCTGTTGTTTAAGCCGGGTGGAAAACAGGCATTTAATCTCACTTGCCACATATACTCTCTCCAGTTTAATTCACTTTCTGCATCAAACCTTCTGTCATGATTGCAAATGTCCTCAAGAACTATAAATTTAAACTTGATGCTGCATTTACTGTTAGCGTAATGCTTCGCTAAAGCATTTTTAAATCCCCTATCTCAACAGCATGCTTGTGTTCATATACACGTTTATACAGTTCTTTGACAGTATGTCCAACATAAAAAGAAGGGCATGATTGACATAAAATTAAATAAACAACATACTTGCTTTTACAACTAGAAGATTTTTTAAAACTATACCTAAAGCCATTAATAATAACTTCACATACACCCGTTAACAAATAATCACATAGCTTACAATTAAAACACTTAAACATACATAGCCTTTTAGTGTCTACACTAATAGATTTGTCCATCTTACTTTGAAACTAATTCTTAAAACTTTTACCTTTTTTATACATAAACTGAGGTCTATCACCTAATCTATCCTTCAGTTCAACTGAACTTTGTAATATTTTCCAATTATTGGTCATTAACTTCTTGAAATTGTGACTATCAACTGAATTGCTAATTTGCATATGGACACCAAAATCTTTCTTGCTTTTAACAATTTCATTTGATGTAGCTTCATTATATCTTATACAATTAACTTCTCTCAAAGCATTAGTAGTTACATCAGAGGGATAACCTCTAAACCTAACTTTTTCACAAACAACTCTACTCTCTTTATCAAAATCACTATCATATTCAGTGAGTCTATTAACACGTATTAGTTGACTTTTTACAATGTTGTTTTTCATCCCTTTCGGATACATACTGCTATAATATAAATAGTTGTTATTTTGAACTTCTTTTTTTGAAAACCTTAGTATAAATCTTCTCACCACTCTTTACCACCTCTACATCCAAATATTTAATGCTAGTGGTACTAAACACTGCTGTAAACTGCAAATATGTACTGATACCGTTCAAATAAGTAATGAAATTGTTTAAACAATTCAAATACCCCTTCCATAAAAGAAAAAACATCATCAATAAATCTGATATAGAATCTGATCTGATCAGAAAAAATACTTTCTAAAATATTTGTTCTTTCCCAGCCTTGCATGAATAAATCAGCGTAGCTGGGTGCCATAGCGGCACCCATTGCTATGCCATTTGTCTGATGGTAAATGCGATTATCAAATTAAAAATAATTGTAACTTAAAATGAAATCTAGCATTTCCATTAGTAAATTCACTGTATTTCTTGAATAAACTTTTGAGTTGAGTAACTCTACCCTGACTACATCCAATCCTTCTATATTAGGTATCATAGTGTATAAAGACTGGATGTCGAGAGTAACTAATATATCATTTTATGTGATTAACAAGTTCTCCACCTTCTTTTTAAAATCAAATGTGTCTTTGATGAAGGTTGGACCATTTTCAACAACTCTCTGTAGATGTCTATCAGTATAAATAGCTAGTGCCTCAGTTTTGCTGTTCACACTGGACACAATTGGTCTAAGGGCTGGATCATTCAAACTCCTGTGTATTTTTGGTAAGCCAAATATACGGCTCAACTTGGGAGTATCTGTTCTTAAATATTTTCTACCCTCATCTGTGATTCTATTGGTATAAAACCACTCCTCTACCATAGAATCAACAAACGCAAATTACTTTCTGACTTCAGAAAAGAAAACTTTTTTGTAAAATTTTGTGTCAGATAACATATCATACATCTTGCGTTCATATTCAAGCCTGTCTAACAGTACCAAAGCTGCACCCTTATCTGCTTTTGTTATTAAAATGTCCGGATTATTTAAGAGGCACTTAAGAATACTATTTTCATGTTTGCTCAAATTATAATACTTGAAACGAGCAGACTGACTCAACAAATCTATGACTTGCATTTCTGTGGTCATTAAAAAAATGTCTAATTTTTCTTTAAAGGGGGATTCAACAAACTCGGCTTTTTAAACTCATTTGAACTGAATACATCACTGCCAAAAATCATCCTTAAATTTAATTTCCTAACGTAGTCTCTGAGTGAACTGACAATATCACATTTGTCAGTTCTTAAACTAGGTACAAAGTTCTATCCTTTAGATAGTAAACAACAAGTCTCATAATTTAAAAATATTGAGGACAAATTAACAATCTTAAAATTTGCATCATTAATGTTTAATACCTCCGTTGTTGGTATCTTTGGTTTTTCCATTTTCTTTTGCGAAAATTGATGCGATTTTTGTTGTGGTTGCAATTCCCTGTTGGGCGATTTACTGCTGTTACCTCTGCCCAAGTCCTTGTACCCTGTGCTCTTGTCTGATAAACTGTTATTGGTTGTTGGAAAGATGCACTCTGAAAATTTGAAAAACTGGCTTGTTGACTGGTAGAAGGCTGTTCGCCTTTGTTGTCTTTTCTTTCACCACTGTTTCCATTCTTAGCCACCAGATGTTCTGAACGATGAGGTACATCATCACACACCTCACTGTTATCTCTGATTTCTTTAATTGAAACAGTGATCTGATTGGTATATTCTTTCACATGGCTACGGCTAGGAATCGGATATGCTGTACCTTTCTCATGTTCCTCAGAGTCATGCAGAAGTTTCTTGGTCTTACGTTTTTTTAAGAATCTCATTCTCTTTTAAGTTTAACTTGAATGGAACAAACTTTAACATCAAAATTGTCCTTAGTAACTGTTTCCTTTAGATGAAAAAACTCAAGTTGGATTTTGTTATTAAGGTTATCCATTCTGCTAATGTTATAAACTCTTAGCATCTCTACATATTGTAAACCCACTTTCTGATTTAAATCGATCCACTTTTTGAGAAATTCACCCTCTGGATCATCGACTGTAGGCATCACTGTTACACGCAAGCCATTTGGCACATGCTGTTGTCGCAAACAACTCTCAAAATAAAGATTGTCCCACTGAAGCCTTTTTGGCTTCAGTAAATCTTTTTCTAAGCAGTTAAACAGCTCACCAAAGTTAGGATTGTTGTTTGCTCTACCTGTTTTACTAACTTCCACAAATGGATCCATTGGAGGGGCCAAGCAACTTGATAACAACGCATCACTCCTACTGTTTGTAGTGATAGTTCCGTTCCCAGTTCCATTGACTATGCTGGTCACACTGTTGCAAGACATATTCTCAACAGTTCGATTATCTCCAAGACCACGCACAAATGCACCATTCGGAGTATCAGTTAAAGTGCATCCTGAAGGTAAAACCAAAAAATTCGAACTACTTTGGGTGTCCATTAACCGAAAACAATAAAATAAAACACCAAACAGTAGCCGTACTTAACGTAAAAAAATGTAAAAAATAAAAAGACGGCAAGGCCAAAGATAACAAAAAGAGCTTTAATGACAAAGCATTAAACAGTAAGCACTTTCATCACATATAGTGACTTCTTCAGACTGAATAATGACAAAAAACACTGCTAATTTAAAGCACATTCTATCAAACTTCTAATTGAATAATTAAATAATTAAATAATCATGTATCCTTTAAGTGATGCTTCAAGCCCTTTCTTTTTAAATAGGCTATACACTCATCTCTGTTATTTAAGCCGGGTGGAAAACAGGCATTTAATCTCACTTGCCACATATACTCTCTCCAGCTTAATTCACTTTCTGCATCAAACCTTCTGTCATGATTGCAAATTTCCTCAAGAACTATAAATTTAAACTTGATGGTGCATTTACTGTTAGTGTAATGCTTCGCTAAAGCATTCTTTAAATCCCCTATCTCAACAGCATGCTTGTGTTCATATACACGTTTATACAGTTCTCTGACAGTACGTCCAACATAAAAAGAAGGGCACGATTGACATGAAATTAAATAAATAACATACTTGCTTTTACAACTAGAAGATTTTTTAAAACTATACTTAAAGCCATTAATAATGGCTTCACATACATCCATTAACAAATAATCACATAGCTTACAATTAAAACACTTAAACATACATAGCCTTTTAGTGTCTACACTAATAGATTTGTCCATCTTACTTTGAAACTAATTCTTAAAACTTTTACCTTTTTTATACATAAACTGAGGTCTATCACCTAATCTATGCTTAAATTCAACTGAACGTCTTGAAATTGTGACTATCAGCTGAACTGCTAATTTGCATATGGACACCAAAATCTTTCTTGCTTTTAACAATTTCATTGGATGTAGCTTCATTATATCTTATACAATTAACTTCTCTCAAAGCATTAGTAGTTACATCAGAGGGATAACCTCTAAACCTAACTTTTTCACAAACAACTCTACTCTCTTTATCAAAATCACTATCATATTCAGTGAGTCTATTTACACGTATTAGTTGACTTTTTACAATGTTGTTTTTCATCCCTTTCGGATGCATACTGCTATAATATAAATAGTTGTTATTTTGAACTTCTTTTTTGAAAACCTTAGTATAAATCTTCTCACCACACTTTACCACCTCTACATCCAAATATTTAATGCTAGAGGTACTAAACACTGCTGTAAACTGCAAATATGTGTTGATACCGTTCAAATAAGTAATGAAATTGTTTAAACAATTCAAATCCCCCTTCCATAAAAGAAAAACATCATAATAAATCTGATATAGAATCTGATCTGATCAGAAAAAATACTTTCTAAAATATTTGTTCTTTCCCAGCCTTGCATGAATAAATTAGCATAGATGGGTGCCATAGCGGCACCCATTTCTACGCCATTTGTCTGATGGTAAATGCGATTATCAAATTCAAAATAATTGTAACTTAAAATTAAATCTAGCATTTCCATCAGTAAATCCACTGTATTTCTTGAATAAACTTTCGATTTGAGTAACTCTACCCTGACTATATCCAATCCTTCTATATTGGGTATCATATTGTATAAAGACTGGATGTCGAGAGTAACTAATATATCATTTTCTGCTATTAACAAGTTCTCCACCTTCTTTTTAAAATCAAATGTGTCTTTGATGAAGGTTGGACCATTTTCAACAACTCTCTGTAGATGTCTATCAGTATAAATAGCTAGTGCCTCAGTTTTGCTGTTCACACTGGACACAATTGGTCTAAGGGCTGGATCATTCAAACTCCTGTGTATTTTTGGTAAGCCAAATATATGGCTCAACTTAGGAGTATCTGTTCTTAAATATTTTCTAACCTTATCTGTGATTGTATTGGTATAAAACCACTCCTCTACCATAGAATCAACAAATGCAAATGACTTTCTGACTTCAGAAAAGAAAACATTTTTGTAACATTTTGTGTCAGATAACATATCATACATCTTGCGTTCATATTCAAGCCTGTCTAACAGTACCAAAGCTGCACCCTTATCTGCTTTTATAATTAAAATGTCCGGATTATTTAAGAGGCACTTAAGAATACTATTTTCATGTTTGTTCAAATTATAATACTTGAAACTAGCAGGCTGGCTCAACAAATCTATAACTTGCATTTCTGTGGTAATTAAAAAAAATTTCTAATCCTTTCTTTAAAGGAGGATTAAACAAACTCGGCTTTTTAAACTCATTTGAACTGAATACATCACTGCCAAAAATCATCCTTAAATTTAATTTCCTAACATAGTCCCTGAGTGAATTGATGATATCACATTTGTCAGTTCTTAAACTAGGTACAAAGTTCCATCCTTTAGATAGTAAACAACAAGTCTCATAATTTAAAAATAATGATGACAAATTAAGAATCTTAAAATTTGCATCACTAATGTCTAATACCTACGTTGTTGGTATCTTTGGTTTTTCCATTTTCTTTTGCGAAAATTGTTGCGATTTTTGTTGTGGTTGTAATTCTCTGTTGCGCAATTTACTGCTGTTACTTCCGCCCAAGTCTTTGTACCCTGTGCTCCTGTCTGATAAACTGTTATCGGTTGTTGGACTGGTGCACTCTGAAAATTTGAAGAACTGGCTTATTGACTGGTAGAAGGCTGTTTGCCTCTGTTGTCTTTTCTTTCGCCATTGTTTCTGTTCTTAGCCACCAGATGTTCCGAACGATGAGGTACATCATCACACACCTCACTGTTATCTCTGATTTCTTGAACCGAAACAGTGATCTGATTGGTAGATTCTTTCACATGACTACGGCTAGGAATCGGATATGCTGTACCTTTCTCATATTCCACAAAGTCATGTAAAAGTTTCTTGGTCTTACGTTTTTTAAGAATCTCATTCTCTTTTATAAGTTTATCTTGAATGGAACAAAATTTAACATCGAAATTGTCCTTAGAAACTGTTTCCTTTAGATGAAAAAACTCAAGTTGGATTTTGTTATTAAGGTTATCAATTCTGCTAATGTTATAAACTCTTAGCATCTCTACATATTGTAAACCCACTTTCTGATTTAAATCGATCCATTTTTTGAGAAATTCACCCTCTGGATCATCCACTGTCGGCATCACTGTTACACTGTTACTGTTACACGCAAGCCCTTCGGCACATGCTGTTGTCACAAACAACTCTCAAAATAAAGATTGTCCCACTGAAGCCATTTTAGATTCAGTAAATCTTTTTCTAAGCAGTTAAACAGTTCACGAAAGTTAGGATTGTTGTTTGCTCTATCTGTTTAACTAACTTCCACAAATGGCTCAATTGGAGGGGCCAAGCAACTTGATAACAACGCATCACTCCTACGGTTTGTATTGACAGTTCCGTTCCCAGTTCCATTCACTATGCTGGTCACACTGTTGCAAGACGTATTCTCAACAGTTCGATTATCTCCAAGACCACACACAAATGCACCATTTGGAGTATCAGTTAAAGTGAATGCTGAAGGTAAAACCGAAAAACTCGAACTACTTTGGGTGTCCATTAACCGAAAACAATAAAATAAAACACCAAACAGTAGCCCTACTTAACGTAATAAATGTAAAAAATAAAAAGATGGCAAGGATCACCCAAAGATAACAAAAAGAGCTTTAATGACAAAGCATTAAACAGTAAGCACTTTCATCACATATAATGACTTCTTCAGACTGAATAATGACAAAAACCACTGCTAATTTAAAGCACATTCTATCAAACTTCTAATTAATTAAATAATTAAATAATTATGTATCCTTTAAGTGATGCTTCAAGCCCTTTCTTTTCAAATAGGCTATAATCTCATCTATGCTGTTTAAGCCGGGTGGAAAACAGGCATTTATTCTCACTTGCCACATATACTCTCTCCAGCTTAATTCACTTTCTGCATCAAACCTTCTGTCATGATTGCAAATTTCCTCAAGAACTATAAATTTAAACTTGATGCTGCATTAACTGTTAGCGTAATGCTTCGCTAAAGCATTCTTTAAACCCCCTATCTCAGCAGCATGCTTGTGTTCATATACATGTTTATACAGTTCTCTGACAGTACGTCCAACATAAAAAGAAGGGCATGATTGACATAAAACTAAATAAACAACATACTTGCTTTTACAACTAAAAGATTTTTTAAAACTATACCTAAAGCCATTAATAATGACTTCACATACATCCGTTAACAAATAATCACATAACTTACAATTAAAACACTTAAACATACCTAGCCTTTTAATGTCTACACTAATAGATTTGTCCATCTTACTTTGAAACAAATACTTAAAACTTTTACCTTTTTTATACATAAACTGAGGTCTATCACCTAATCTATCTTTAAATTCAACTGAACTTTGTAATATTTTCCAAAAAACTACAAAGCTTGGTCTTTATGATGACATGGTTTGAGAAATGGCTCAAAAATCAAGCCTAGGTGTTATAACTAATAAATTGTAAAGGAAATGAAAAAAGATGACATGTGTAGAACCTCAGAAATCCATGATGACGATGCATTCATTTAAAATTTACACAACGAGAATGGTACAATGTGAACAATTATGTCAGACACATGGATTGCTCTAAAAACTAGCAATAACAGCCATATCTCAGGATGCACAGCTATTACATCCTGCATTGACATCAATAAATAAATGAACCTAAGATAATGATCTTGAGTGTGAAAAAGATTATACAAATAATGCTTGGCAAAGAAGTAAAAACAAAAGTATATAATGCCTAGGAGGTTTGTATGTGCTGGGCATAGAAATTTATAAAACCTAAAAAATATAGTAAGTACAGTGGCTAAGAACCTAACTTTTCGCTCCTAAATTGTTAGTTAATGTCTGGAAGCTAACAAAACATTGTAGAATGCATCTAATTCCAATCTTTAGTGTATTAATAAGCTATAAACTGGTTTGTTGCCACTCATATTGCAAATAATCCATAGAAATATACTACTATGAAAAATATTGTCTTATAAAAAAGTTGAGAACACTATAAATATAGCTTAAAATAAGAGAAAGCTAGTAATGACTTTTAAAGCTACTAATGATAACTATATCAAGGAATGTGAGTGTGTAGATTAAAAATGCACCATGGCTGAAATATAAAGATAACAACTTGGTCTAGTAAAATGTGATAAAGCAAGGAATAAATATTTCACCCACTGCTGTCGTCACATCCAACTCCTGTACTGACCATCAACAGAGTTTACTAGGAAAATTGGAAGTGGTTTTACATTGTCAGTCCTTTCTTCTGTATCACACACACCTACAGACATTTTTGAGTCACCAGACCACCTCCTGCTTGTGTTTGAGCTATGGGAGGAAACTGAAATACATATAAAAAACCCAAGTGAACACATGGGAGACTTGCATCCCAGCTGAGAAACAAACTGGTAAACCTCAGACTGAGGTGACAGTGCTATTCACTGTGGTACTGCGCCACCTGGAATGAGTCATCAGTATCATTATCCAACCTTTTCTCACCTTGTTTGCACAGGGTTGGCAGGTGGGTCAGCTGTCAATCCCTCTCTCCACCTGGAATGAATATTATATAATATCAAATGTAGCGGAGATTTGTTCCATTAAAAAAGGAATTAGAAAGCTGTAGGGATTATTTAAAATGCAATCACCTGTAATGGTAGGTACTACTTACCTTATGGGTTTTGTTTGGTATGGTATTCATTAGCAGTACTTTGTGACATTCATGAAGGGTGACTTGATCATCAACATTGGTTAGTTCTGTAACTCATTCTCAGAGACAAAACAAAACTTAGATGATAGTTTAAACATATTGTTTGGAAGTCCAGTTCTAAATTTATCCATCAGTCCCTTTTTACAGTAACCCACTTTACCCTCTACAGGGTCTTGGGGTCACCATTGCTTATCCTGGCATTCTATGGGCACAACATTTCTGAACAGGGCATAGGTGTATCTCAAAACAGATATGCACACTCACCCACATACCACACATACATTCACATACTACACATACACACACACACACACACACACACACACACACACGCACACACCTTTTGGAAAATTGGAAATCAACTTAATGCACATCTTTGGAAGATGGAAAGAAAGTAGAGTGCTAAGGGAAACCCGCATGAACACATGATGGGCATCCAGATTCTACACAGAAGGTACCCCGCCCAAAATTCAAACTGAAGGTGAGGTGCCACAGTGCTGTTGTAAAGCAAAGTGGATTATTTTATTTTTCTTGCAACCACTTGTTTTAAATTATTGGGTTTAATTCCTATTGATTCTATTTGACCACATTATGAAGGTAGTGGGCTATTAGTCAAAAATGTATTTGATCTCAAAGACCATGATCCAGTTTTTGTTTCTTCCCTTGACTATAGTACTGTGGGTCTTTACTTAGCAGTAAAAATGTGCCTCATTTATTCCCCATTTCTTGAAGAATTCAGGGCTACCAGAAAGGAGTACAAATAGCGGTTTCTGTATTCTCATCTTCCATTTTGCCCCATTCTCTGTAGCTAAAGTTTTTTCTACCTCAGTTTTAGTTTTCAGCTACTGTTGCATCAGCTAATCCTGCACAGTTTGTAAGAATGATGAGCAGGGCATCCCAGGGTTCCTTCAAGTGTGATCCAGTTCATTCCTTAGCTTCTAATAACATGTAAATCATTCTTGGATTCCAAACATGCTATATATTAATTTTAGAAAGCAGACATTTCCTGTTCCAACAGGGAATATTAATGGACTATGGGTCACCAACATTTTATTTGCTGCCAGAAAAAGTCAGTTTGTTTGTCCTCACATGGCTGAAGATCTTGATGCAGTACAGTAAATAAGAGAAAACTATTTATTTTATTTATTATTTATTTTATTTTACATTTGTTGACCGGGCTAGTCTAACTGGATGCATGTCCATTTTCAGTAGAGGCCCGGGGAGATAAGCTCCATTAAGCTAATAAATTGCAAAAGAAATAACAATGATAATAATGATTTACATAAAGGTACACTACAACAATAGACTAACAAAAAAATAATTTACATCTGACACAAGATGTGTTGGCATTATTAAAAGAGAGAAAGAGATACAAAGTAAATTAAAGAGGTAATTAAAAAAAACATTCCACACAGTAGAGAGCTTAATACTCATCACAGAGAAGGCTAGCAAGTAAAATCATACTCTGAGAGATATCTAAGAACACTCTAGTTAACATGATTTTAGGTAGCTTTCAAATTACAGTCCAAGTGAAAAAAGTAGCAAATATATACATGGTATACACATGTAGAGCAGTTATTTTGTGGGCTTATACTCAGGGTAGTTTCCCAGGAAGACTAGGCTAGAAATAGCATTCAGTAAGCTTACTGGTCCCATTATCTGAGGTTAGGAGAGAGATATGCACAGAGGGCAGAAAAAGATAGAGATAAGGACATGGAAAGAAGGAAGTTATTAGTCAGGGTTAGTACATGGACACAGCCATTGTGTTTTAAGGAATGTTTTTAGTTGCTTCTTGAAATGTGGTGTTGAAGAAAGAGATGGTAGTTCACTGGGAAGCCTGTTCCAAATTTTTCCCACAGAGTTAGAAAAAAGACAGTGACCTGATTTATTGTTGGATTTATGGATGGCTGCTAGTAATTTATTAGCTGAGCATAGGGTTGTAAGATTTTTGTAAGGGGTGATAAGGCTGCAGAGTATTGGAGTATTGCTGGGATGATGCAAAATCTTATGGGTGATAGTAAGTTGCTGAAGTAGAAATGGATTTTGCAGTTCCAGCCATCCTAACTGTTTAATATTTTGACAATGGTGGGTTCTAAATGGGGAGCCAGTGGCAAATCTGGCAATGTTATAACAGGAGGTTGCCAGTTTATTGAGGTTACTTTTAGATAGATTAGTATAAATGGGGGAGGCATATAGGAGGGTGGAGATAAGATGCGTGTGGGCGATGATATTTCTAGCTAAAGGAGTAAGGAAAGGTTTAATCCTGTAAAGGGAACCTCATTTTCTATTAACTGATTTAATGGTTAAGTTAATGTGTGAATCAAAGTTAAGGGTGTGGTCAGTTGTTACACCTAAAAGTTTAGTGGTTGGGTCAGGTGCTATGATAGTGCCATTATTGGATGTGGCTGTGATATCAATAGGGGAGAACTTCTGTGTTGGAGTGAATAGTAGTAATTTAGATTTTTTTAGGGTTTAGAAAGAGACAGCATTGAATGAACCAGTTTTCTACTAAGTTAAATACTTTTTGGGTGATGGGTTTTGGGTATAAGTCCAAACTATTATCACATAGTCTGTTAAAATCCTACATTGTTGGAACTGAAAATGATTCTATCCAGCAGTATACCCAAGATTAATTTCACAAAAAATCTGATTTAACCTATACAGCCTTGAAGGTACTGGGTATATCTTGAAGCCCAGTGTCCTGTTTAACAGTAATCAGTCTCTTTCACACTTAATCTCAAAACACTGGAATTAGGAAAATTAACCACACAAGCAGGTAATCATTATGAATTGATGTTTTATGTTCCATCTTGCACCACCACCACCACTACTAAAGTTGTCAGCAGTTTTCCCATACAACTTCACTCATCAGAGCATAAATGAGAGGTTAACAGCCTATTTTATACCTTCTAATTTAACAAATGCATCTAAAAATAGCCCTCTTCCCCAACAGTACTGAATCAAACAATCTATCCCAGTACAGAAATAATTCAGTGCTTTTCTTGAGGAAGTTGATGACGAAATGGCTAACAATATAAAGACTTATCCTTTGACTGTCTACATTGACAACAAGTTAAAACATTTTATGGATAAATATCATTATGTGCTAAACAACTCTTGGGATTTTTGGCTTGTTTTTGCCCTGAACATTATGATGAAAGCCTAGTCTTCTTTAGTGTGGATATTATAGGCTTGTTTGTATCCATACAACATCAAGAAGAAGAAGATGTGGATCTTTTTTTTTTAAGCCCTGTTGTCCTGTGACTTCTTGGGCTCTGATAAGATTAATATCATTCATAATTTTATGTTGCAATGGGGGTTGCATGTGCTCCAATATATGCAAATTTAGTTATGTGGACATGAGACCAGTGATTTATCTTTAAATCTGACTTTAACTGTTGGACACTATATGTCTCTTAACTGGAAAATATTTGTATACTATAGAAATATACCTCACAAAAACAATGCAATTTATGGAATGTATTGAAAGCATTACTTCTTTTTTAAGATTTACACATCTAGTTGCATCAGATACAGTAAATTGGATATAACTGTTGATAAAATTGATGAGAAATTTGAATCCATCAATTTTAGAACGCCTGCATTTTCATATCCCTGCCTGCACTTTGAGAGTAATCACCCATTAGTTCAGACACAATCCTTAGTAAAAGGGCAGTGTGTAAGAATTTCAAGTACGGTGTCTAATGACCACATATTTAATACAGAATGCAAAAAAAATTTGAAATTATGTTTCTTGACAAGGGTTACCCTGTGAAATTTGTAAATGAATTAAGACATGCTGTAGAGTCTAACAGGAATATCAAATTTACACCATTGCTTGGACAAGAGTTGAGGAGAAACCCAAATGCTAAAGAGTCAAATATCGATAGCTTTAAAAGGAATTTTATCCTTAAATACTACCCCTTCACAAGTTTAATGAAAAGGAATTATTTCCAAGAATTTATGTATTTTAAATTTGATGAAAGACTGTTAGATTTGTTAGGTGAAAGACCTAGTTTACATTTTACATTTAAGAAGGGACCAAGTATTAAGATCATATTACAAGACAAGGAGTTGGGCAGTAGGCAGGGACAACCGAAAGAGACTATGAAGTATAGCCATTGCAGTCAATGGCCCTTTATTTTTGAGGGTAACCATATCAACATTAATCAGCACCAAAAATCTATAAACCTTGTTAATGGGTATAATTGTATGTCCACTGGTATTATTTACATTGCTGTCTGTGACTCTTGTGGAGCATATTACATAAGTACTATACAGAAATTGCCTTATTCTCACTTTTAGTTTCCTTGTAGACATCTTTTTCTTCTTCTTTCGGCCTTTTCCGGTTAGGGGTCGCCACAGCAGATCATCTGTCCGCTCATGATTGGCAGTGGAGGTTTACGGTGTCAAGTTGCCAGCCTGGTGCCCAACCTTCCACAGAAGGTGCACACACTCACAGCTAGGGCCAATTTAGAGTGTCCAATCCACCTACTGCATGTCTTTCGTGCTGTTCTGTGTTGTTTCTGGGTGATCTGGATAATTTATCAGCAAGATAAAGAATTTTGCCTTTCTTGTAGACAAGATTGAAATTATACTTTTGCAATCTCAACATCATATGTTGCAGTCTGGCTGGAGCTGAATGCATAGGCTTTCTCAAGATAGTGACTAGAGGTTGGAGGTCTGTTTCAATATGGATAGGTCTACCATAAACATAATCATGGAACTTCAAACATTTAAACACAATTACCAAAAGATCTTTTTTGATCTGGGTATACTGCATTTCTGTTTGGGTAAGAGTTCTCGATGTACAGGCAATAGGTTGATCCTCTTTCAGAATGACTGCACCAAGACCAAATTTTGAAGCATCACAGGAAAGTGTAACTGGTTTGTGAACAACATAGTGTCTGAGAGTTGGTGGACTAGCAATTCTCTGTTTCAGGACATCAAATGCTCTTTGGTGTCACTCTAACCAAGACCAGGATACATCTTTAGATGTCACCTCTCTAAGCAGTGCTGAAAGTTTGCTCAAGTCTGAAATGAACTTGCCTAGGTAGTTAACCATGCCAAGAAAACGTTGCAGGGCTTGAACATTGTCTGGAGCTGGCATCTTGAAAATTGCAATTTGCAATGAAAGGTCTGGTTATAGGCCTGTACTAGTAAATAAATGGCCAACATAACTAACTTCTTGTAGCCTGAATTTGGATTTCTGTGGGTTGAGCTTAAGATTCACTTGACATAGGTTCATAGGTTCATACTAGGCTATCTGCCCGAGGGCATTTATAAGCCTAGCCCATAGTTTTGTGGCTTACGCCACCCCTTAGTTTGGTGAAACTATGCCCATTATTTAGCTGTGACTCTGTCGAGCAGTGACACTGAGGTAACCCCTGGGGTGTATCTGCGATCTCCCATCCATTGGTCAAGATTCCTCTTGAACACGGCCAGTGAGGGGTTCTGCCTCACATAAACTGGGATTTTGTTCCACAGCATAGGGAGTCTTTCGGTGATGAATCTATCCCTCCAGCACGTCCTATTTATAACCGTGTCGAGGTTTAAGTCACCCGCCCTTGTGGCTCTGAGGGATCTAGATTTTTTGAGATGAAGCATATTCATCAAATCTGGGTTTGACATGGCCTTGTATGTCAGGCATAGGTCACCTCTGAGCAAGCGGTACGCAACTGAATATAACTGGAGTTCTTTCAGTCGTGCAGCATAAGACAGATTTTTGAGACCCTTTATCCTTTTGGTGAGGAACTTTTGTGGCCTCTCCAGCTGCTGTAAGTGTCGGGTCAGATACATTCCGAATGGGGCATTGTACTCTATCATTGGTCTGATGAGTGATGAGTATAGGGAGACTATGACTTTCCTTGATCTAAATGTGAATCCCTTCATGATAAGGTGGGCAATGTAGAAGGTCTTCCTAACTACTTTAGCAATATGGGTGTCGAATGAAAGGCTACTGTCAACCTGGGTTCCCAGGTCCCTAATAACTTCTTCTGTGTTCAGGGGATTGCCACCTATATGGTAGCTAGGGGTAACCTTATTTTTCCCGAAGGGTATGACTATGCATTTCTTGGCATTTAACTTGAGGCCATGGCTCTGGCACCAGTTATCCATTTCTGTGAGACCCTTCTGAAGGATATCTATGTCGGATGTGTTCTCAACTGCGGCGCCCAGTTTGCAGTCATCTGCAAACTTTGTCAGCCATAACCCTCCTGTGTTTGCTTGTACTTCAGAAAAGTAGATGCCAAACAAGAGTGGGCCCAGGACTGAGCCCTGTGGGACACCACTTGTGACAGGCTTAGAGTCTGACATGGCGCCAGCAACTCTGACCCCGTGGGTTCTGTCACTCAGCCAGTTTGCAACCCATCTTGTAATGTATGGGTTTACATTTAAGTTGATGAGTTTTTCAATGATACCCGAGTGGGGTATTGTATCGAAAGCCTTCGCCAGGTCTAGGTAGGCTGTATGGACTGCCTTTCCCTCGTCAATGGCCTTGGTGACTGTTTCGAAAAAGTCAGCCAAGTTTAAAAGGCATGATCTGCCTTTGACAAAGCCAAACTGGGTTGGATCCAAAGTCTGCAAATTCCCTATGTCTTTATTTATGAGATCCATTATGATCCTTTCCATGGCTTTGCAGATCAGGCTTGTCAAGCTAATGGGACGGTAATTTCCAGGGTCGGTGGAGGCACCGCCTTTGTGGAGTGGGACCACAGTCGCTGTGCACCACTCCCTGGGTACATATCCGGAGGTGAGACTAAGATTAAACAGCTGTCCTAACTGTGGGTTTAATTCCTCGTTGAGTTCATGGAGCACACAGCCGGGGACACCATCAGGTCCCATGGATGCTGTGTTCTTTGCCTTGGAGAGAGCAGTTCTCACCTGAGCGTTAGAGATGTTTGGGGGGCTACAATCATTTGGTATAGATATCTCTTCTTTAGGCGGGGAGGGTGAGGAGAAGTTTGCACTGAACCTGTCAGCCAGTATGTTGGCAATGTCTGTAGGATCAGTAATCTTCACATCATTTTGAACTAATTCTGAGCATATCTGGGAGTTTCCTCCTAGGTTTCTGACATAGCTAAAGAATGCCTTATGGTTGTCTCTAGAGTCCTTAGCTATTCTTTTCTCAAAATTAGCTTTGGATGATTTTATGAGAGCTCTTAGCTTTTTACTTTTAGTGATCATCGGTGTCTTACCTTTTAAGGATTTTGCTCTATCTTGTAGTAGCTTTCTCCTTTTGTTGTAGAGTTTGTTTATGGCTGGGGTCCACCAGACTGGACGCTTGCCTTTGGTACAAAGAGTCTTTGTTTTGCTTGGGATTGCCTGATCCATGCAGCCCTGCAGGTGCTGGTAGAAGGCATTTGTAAGTGATTCAGCGGTTTGAGTAATGTTAACCGCCGGCTCAGGGGCCTTAAAGGAGACCACACTAGTCTTTAGAAGTGTGAAGTCGGCTTTAGAAGTTCTTTACTGTGGTCTTTTTCATTTCGGTGGGGCGGGATGAGGACCTCCAGCGAGATTAGTTTGTGATCAGATCTCACCAGTGAGGGTATACTTCTGGCGTTGAACATTGTGCTCCCATGTTCGTGATGATGAGATCAAGTATGTTCTCTCCTCTTGTGGGGATGGTGACTAGTTGTTCCATGGCATTTGAGTTTATGAATTCCAGGAACTTTTGGGCTAGAGTGTTTGGGCTTGAGTAGTGTTCCCAGTCTATATTCGGGTAGTTGAAGTCACCTAGTATGATGGTGTTCGGAGATACATTTATCCCCTCCAGTGTTTTCAGGAAGGCCATATGAGGTTCCTGAGTTTGCGAGGGTGGCCTGTAACATGCTACAATTTGCAGAGCAGTCTTGCCTATGGTTAATTGCACCTGGATGGTTTCCGATGCATCGTGCGATGCCACCAATCTTGAGGTGTGGGTGTCCTTGATGAATATGGATACCCCTCCTCCTTTGTTGGTACTGTCCGGGTTTTGTGGCCGGAACGCATGATATGAGGTAAAACCTGATAGTGCTGGGGTGCTCTCAGGAGCCTTGAACCAGGTTTCTGTCACAGCACAGACATCGATGTTCTCCATACTGAGAAGGGCCTCGAGTGCGTGCATCTTGAGGTTGAGACTTCTGGCATTGAGCAGCATTACCCTTAGTTTTTTTTCTTTGTTTTGTTCTAGGGTGGTAGGTTTAGAATTTGAGCCTTGCCTAGAAAAGGCACTATGGGGCGGCAAGAGCCTTTGCCAAAATACGGAATCCCAGGGGTGACAAGTGCAAGCCGCCCCTTGCGAAGCAGCGTGGCTTGTCCAGCATGTCATCCCAGGCAGACAGACATTGGATCCCCTTTGAATGACACCAGAGTTTAAGCCAATTGTTAAAGCTGATCATCTTATCTCTGTATTGTGGCATCATTCTTGGTGAAGGTAGGATACTGCTCAAGGTCAGGGTCATACCTGCCTGGGCTACATAATCAGAGAGCTCCTCTATGTCTCTTTTCATGTAGTCCAGGGAGGTACGTCTCAGGTCGTTTACACCAGCGTGGACAATGATTGAGTCATACTTGTACCTGCTGTTGAGAGACCTGAGTGCATGCGTTATGTCGCGGATTCTAGCACCCGACAGGCAGCTTACTGTGACCTTCTCCTTACTCAGTCTGGTGAGCGGGACGTCAGTGTGTCTGACTATGGAGTCACCAATGACTAGTGTGTCTGGCATAGTGTTTGGCCTTAAGGGCTGTGACTGCTTGACACTCTGACTGTGTGGTCTATGTGATGCAGGTGTTGTGTTCTGAGGTGGTAGTTGTTTGGGTGTCTGCTTTGGTGGCCTCTGCTGTTTTGGTAGATTTTTGATCAGAGCATCCGAGTATGTCTTTGTGAGTTTATGTGTATGATTTGAGGTTGTGATGGTATTATGTGAGACTGGGTCTATAGTGTGTGTGGTTACCTTCTCTACATGCCCTTTCTAGAACTTTTCTGAGGTTTCTGTCATGCTCTGCTTCATCATGACCTCCTACTAGTATGTTGTCTACTATAATAGCACAAGGATATCAAGAAAAAAAAAATTCCTCCATTGTACATTGAAAGACTTCACTTGCAGAATTTATCTCAAATGGCATTCTCAAAAATCTGTACCTGCCAAATGGAGTACTTAACGTAGTGACAATAAGGATTTTTGTCAATCTGAATTTGCCAAAATGAACTCTTTGATCTAAGGCAGAAAAAACAGTGGCATTTGGCATCAAGGCTGCGACTTCTTTGACTGTGCTAATTGGATCATGAGGACTTTTTAGTGCTTTGTTCAAATCTCATAGACACTACATATTCTGATGTCATCTGAGCTTTTCTTATGAGCTACCACAATAGAAGATACCCAGTCAGTTGGAGTTGCTACTGGACAAATCACACCTTATCACACCATTTTATCTAATTCGGCTTTTTGTGCTGGCCTGGAAGTTTGCCTAATTTGTCTTAAAAAAAAAAAAATCAGCATAGTTAGAAAAAAATGTACTGCGCACAATTAGAATAGTGGTCTTTCAAGCTGAAATGATGGACTTCCTTATTAAATGAAAGCAGTCCCATTTTCAAACTGTCGGTAAGCACTAGTAATAACTTACATTCCTCTCAACCACATAGAATAATAAGTCATAGCTTCTTCCAGCAGAGTATAATGAAAGCACTACTGAGCCTTCCGTTTGAATTCCTTCACCTCCATAGGCAACAAGCTTCCCTCACCTTGTCAAATCAAGCCTTTCACCATGACACACTCTAGCAAATGTTTCTGCTGACACAACATTACACTTGGAACCTGCATCAACCTTGAGCTCTTTGGGTTTGCCATTTATCCGAACAGTACAAAACTCTTCATTCTTTGCCCTTAAATCTACTCCATTAACTGTCTTATGAAGCACTGACACACCATCAACATAAAGAGTAGGGTTGTAGCTTTCTAATTGATTGACTCGTTTCTTCAAATGTTCCCTTTTAATAAAAGAACATGGGCCTTTTGATTTACAAAACCTTTTGAAATTATTCCATTTATTGCATTTGTGGCATTGTTGATCAAAAGCTAGACATTTTTCCTTTTTAGATTCATGACTTCCACCACAACTACAACAGTTGGCAATGAAACTAGGTTGGGTCCCATGCTTTGAGTTTGCTGACTCACTCTTATGCTTCACTGAGATTGTGCAAACTCTGGAATTTGATCAAAAGTTCTGGGGTTTACCAGTGAGTGCTGCAGGGGCTGCAGTTGCTGCCATTTGCTTGGGCCTGTTTCTTTTAACCACATGCTACATACTATGAACATGAGGTTTATCACTGTGCCTTCTAGAGCTATTCTCATTGGTAAGCATACTTGTGTGCTTTTCTGTGAGCTTGTATATCTGGCAAATCTCAATGGCCTTATTCAAAGTTAAAGCACTGTCACAAAGCAAAATCTTTCTCATAACATCATTTTAATACCACACACAAGTCTGTCATTTATCAGCTCATCCCTTAAATCACCATATCTGCACGTTTCAGCCTTATTTCTCAGGTCGGTTATATATGCTGCAAAAGTTTCACTAGGCTTTTGATCCCTTGTGTAAAATACATGCTGTTCCATTGTAACATTTGTCTGGGGGTTACACATTTCTCTAAATTTACATTTTAAGCACTCAAAGTCCTCCCTTGACTCAGCCGGTATAAGAATATGATGGTTTCCCCCTCTCCTGTATAGATAGCAGGTGCATACAAAATGAATGTTCCCTTTCTATGGCTTCTGACTTAGCTAACCTAAGCAGAATAAATGCCTTTGTACAATTATCTTTATCAGAAAATGCAGCATGTATGAAAATATCATACTCTTGCTCAAACACTCTCCAGTTCTCAGCAATATTACTGTCAAATACAAGTGCACTGGGTTTTCAATATCCATCTGCCATGCCCACAAAGTATGTACAAACACACTGAAAATATAGCTCTTGTAATTATGTACGAACAAACAGTTCTGTAGTTCTGTAAGCTTGTAATAACATTCAAACGCACAATAAACTCTGAAATACTGTACTTTGTGAAATATGCTCTGTAATGGCTGTACTTGGCAAAATAACTTTACTATAATACTGCACAAACATGCTAACACTTTATACATTTCTGATAACTTGGGTATCTTTAATTAAAACGAAAAATACAGATTCACTAAGCATGTATTGAAAAATGCAGTTGTTTCCCTTTATTGTATTCATTTTATGTAATTCAGACTTTATTTCAAACATCTTCCTTAGTAATTAAATATTTTTATCAATATCGTACCGGTTTATGTGAATATAATTTAGAATGTTCTTTATGCCTGATTTCATATTTTGCTAATAAGAAATAGTGCTGAGCAAGTTTTAATATCTGAAATTTGTTTCTGACCTGTTTTGTGAAGTATGTATATTATAGGAATGATTCACTCCTGTATATTGCTCCATTTCTAGTCAGTTGCCTCATGGCTGTAACTCTGGATCCCACTTCTGACACTATGTTGCTCATCTCTCTCTACCACAGATGACAAACAGGCAAGGTATTTCATCTAGATTATCTCAACAGCTACCTACAAAATGGCAGTCAGACTTGCACATGCTCAGTATTTATACACTTGTGCAAGACCTTGGATAGCTTCTTAAACAACACACACATTGATCTACAACTGCAAAATAAAAAAATGAAAACAAAAGGTGAAACAATCAAAAAATGTTGATTAATCAGATATGAAAATCATAGAATCTAAAGAAAAAAGAGAAGAGGCACATGTGATACTTAGCCAAAGTTAAACACGCTGAAAGATTTGAAAAAGAGAAGAACTAAAATGTTGCCTGCAAGGAAAATGAATTAGAAAATGCAAGAGGAAGAATGTGATGGGCTTTTTTAAAATTACAAGAATTAGAGAGAAAATTACAAGGACCCTCCATGATCTGTGTTGAGTGATACTGAGAAGATTAAGAGAAGACAGAAATGATGCATCAAGTCATTATACTATACAGGTCAAACAGATCATCAGCAATGTAGTGCAGTACATAAAAACAATAAGATTTAAGTGCTCCAGAGGTTATCAATGCTGCCTTACAGCATTTGGCATTCACCAGTAGTGTGTTCACCACGTATTATCCACTTTGCATTGTATTTTGTTAACAGTATTTGAGTGTTTTTCATCCCTTGAACTTGAATAATAACTATGCGATATAGATACAACTGTCAGACTAGACCAAACTCCTAATATTTATGCAAATGCTATCTTGAATTTTGGACCTGGTTGATAAACTGGATAGCACTAAGAATGGGCTTGTGTTAGATATTGTTGTGTTTCTTTTACTGCCATGGCTTATAAGCATACTGCATTGATTGTTATGTCTGCATCGTCTACACATGTGAGTGTCTATACTGTGGATGTTTTATTGTAACTAAACTAGTCTGAATAGAAGAGCAATGTGCTACCACTGTAAAGAGGTTTCAAATGACTTCTGTTTACAATTCCACCCCCATTACTGATAAACTTAATTACCTAGGGAAAACATTATCCAAACAGATACTGTATGAAATCGGTTCCAGTGCTTACTATTTGAGTCCTGGGTAACTGCTACAGTGTCTACCTGTTGCAGAGCTTTATGTATATAAAATATAGCCTAAGAATAGTGATTAGCATTGTTTCTTAGTAGCTTACCTGTGCCATAGCTTTGTATTGTTGAACAGCTGTTTTCTGGCTAAACTCTATCTGGCTGTTGCAACTGATATCCTTTATTTTAGCACAAAATGCTGTTATAACAGTAGTAGTTATACTATATGTGCCTCTATCCAATTATCAACATCCTGGGAATAATTTGGGCACTTGCCTATAAATGATTTCCTCAACACACTTGTATTCTTTGGGCCTTACCCTTTATTCATAGATACAGCTGATGTATATTTGCAGTCCATAACATCTGGTACTGTGCTTGGACTTAATTATTTCTATGGCTTTACTAAAATAGCCCTCTTTTTGTACATGTTTAAACTGATTACCAATGCAGCAAAGTCTTTTCTTAACCAGTGTTTATGTTAAGAACCAGTACTTAAGTTAAGAACTAACTGTATGTGTTAAACTGATACTACTTATCAAGGTTTTGCAAATCCAACTGTTACTGCATTGAAATTCATTGCTGTTACACATATTATTCTATCACCATCAAACTATCATCTTTCTTATCATTTTCAGTCCACTAACTATATTAACTGTGGTCCTCTAATGTGATCCTCTTCCTGGCAATTTATTCCCCTAAAAGAATCGAGACCACCATGCTCAAGTGCCATTACATACTGGACCAGTGCATGTCCTTCAGTAATAAACTATCACTGCCACCTACAAAGCATCCTTACATACTTCAATTACATTAAAATGCCTAATAAAAAAACTCCTTCAACAAAAAAAAGCTAAAAGTAGCCAACCCTCAATAAAGTTCAGGAGCCAGCTGTACTTACAAATAACCACTCTGGTACTTCTAACATTAGCAGCTTATATAACCTCTTACCAGTACAAGCTAAATGAACGTTCACCCTCCCACTCCACCTCTAATTTCTATCCCCTAGCATCGAAACCATTAAACATTCCCATATGTAGCTCCATCTTCAATATCACAACTCTACACCATGCATGTGTTACCCTTCACCCGCACTGTAACACACCTAACATTTCTCAGAAATATGATAAATACATAGTCAAATTCTTGAAAACTCTAGTCAATATAGCATCTAAGCTAACTCTCAGTGGTGACATACACCTAAACCCTGGCCCAACCTATGAACCACATATCTCATCCTCACAAAATGACACTCAAACTCAAACTACTCAATCTGCAATCATTCTGCCTAAGAACAAGTCTGATTTACTACTAAGTATAATATAAGAAGTGTCAACAACAAAATCCATGAACTGCATGCTAGCTTTTCCCTACACTCCCCAGATATTGTACTTCTCACCAAGACTTGGCTAAAACCCAACACCCCCAGTAATGAAATTCTACCAGCAGGATATAATACCATATGTAAAGACAGAATTACTAAAAGAGGAGGAGGAGTAGCACTACTCTTTAAAAGTCACCTATCTGTTCAAACTTTAGATGAAACAACTCTAAACCTTAATGCTGAAACAGTATTTTCTAAATTAAACATTAACCCGAAGAAACACATATTATATGTCTATCTATATACAATTGGGAGATAACATCCAAACTATAGAAAATATACTACACTGTTGTAGCAAAACATTAACTTAGGAAACAATAATCATGGGAGACTTTAATGTAGACTGATTAGACTGCAATTCCCCAAACCCCAAAAACTGCATCAATCTGCATAGTTTCATACAACTCATCCAGTCATACACTAGGATTAATAAAACATCCAACAAACGCTCCTCTCTAGATTGTATATTAACAAATAGACCAACCCTCCACTCCCACTTTGACTGTCTACCAGATAGTCTCAGTGACCACGTCCCAACCTATTACTTTGGACATTAGCTAACCCATCTAAAGAAACTACATTTAAACAAATAAGAAACAAAAAACACCTTAACCCTGACTTCCTTACTGACATACTCAAACATTGTAATTTGACACTACTGAAACTTCTACCCCTACAGGAAGCAGTAGACTACTTTAACTCTACCTTACTATCTATACTAAACTCCCAGACTCCTAGCAGAAACATATGAGTTAAATCTAGCTATGCCCCATGGTTAACTAAAGAAACCCATTCATTACTAAAATCTAGAGACAAGGCTTGGTCAATCTGGAACAAAACAAAGTCCAATCCCATTCTACAAAACTAACGGGAACTTAGAAATAAAGCAAAGCAGCAAATTAAGCAAGACAAAATAAACCACTACTCAGAAATCCAATCAAAGCACTGAAATAACCCACAACAATTCTAGAAAGCTAGAAACAATATAGTTCTACCAGGCAAGGTCAATACTCCCCCACCTACTAGAATAATAATCATGACAACATTGCTACTCAATTTAATAAATATTTTACAAAAATGATCTTAGTGCTGTCCAATAATCAAACCCACTCAACTATTTGAACTACTACTACTGCCTCTTCCAATACCAGCCCACCTTCTCCCTATAACCTGTACTAACAGAGACAGTAAAAAAACTGCTCAAAAAACTAAAACCAACCAAATTAGCTGCAAACAACCTACTAACTGACTTCCTAAAACTAACAGCTGATGAAGTAGCCTATCCCATATCAAGTTTGATAAACAGATCCACAGCAGAACAACAGGACCCTCCCATTTGGAAAACCTCTCACATTATACCTCTGCATAAAGGTGACTCTTCAACAGATGCCTCTAACTACTGCCCAATCACAATATTATCACCACTGTATAAAACACTAGACAGAGTCACTCACACACAAATTATTGAGTACCTGCACACTAACAAACTTTCAACCAACACTCAACATGGCTTCCAATCATTTCATAGTACATCAACAGCGCTAATGTCATTCACCAATACTGTCAACTATCACAGGAGCAACAGTAATTGTGTATCCTTTATCTTCCTTGACCTATCAAAAGCTTTTGACATGGTTTCTCATATTAAACTTCTAAACATTCACTCTGAACTAAATCTTTGCCATTCTACCCTTGCCTGGTTTAAGGATTACCTTACTGGACACCAGCAAGCAGTTTCTTGGCAACAGACATTATCACCCCTTCTACTAGTGACTCTAGGTGTCCCCCAAGGCTCAGTTGTAGGCCCACTGTTATTTTCAATATTTACAAATAACCTTCACACTTCACCCCATAAGCCTCTCTCATCCAATATGTGGATGATTCAGCAGTGATACCCGCTGCTTCCTCAATTCAAGAACTTCATAACTTAACACAACAAACCTTTCTAGCTATTGAAACTTGGCTTACAAACTTGCAACTAATTCTAACCCGCCAAAAATCTAAATGTATTATTTTTTCCATCCCACCAAACCTGCCTCTCCCTCTAACACTTTCAACATTGCATCAGTAAATAACACCATCATCCCCCCATTACCACACACCAAACTTTTAGGAGTTGAAATTGATTGCACCTTAAAAATTCGATATTCACATTTCCCAAACAGTAACAAAAAAGTACACATTGCATAGAAATAAGCACTACTTCACTACAAATACTAAAGCTATCATTGCTCAATCTCATTCAATCTCCACAGTATAGTATGCAGCTCCTATACTCACTAATCTAAAAAAATCAAAGCTGGATAAACTTGAAACCTGTTACAATAAAGTTGCCAGGTGTGCTACAAACTTACCAGCCAGAACTCACCATTGTATAGCCCTTAAGCAAATCAATTGGCTAGATTTCCCCCACTTTCTTCACCACAGTTAGCCATGGCCCATAAAATCCTCCATGAAGCTGAGAAAACACCAGTCCTACAATTATTACTTCAACCATATGCCACTAACAGAACCCTATGCCCAAGTAACAAATACCACATAAAAATCAACATAACCAAAAATCAAGCAGGAGAGTCTTGTTTCTCAAATTATATTGTAAAAATCTGGAATTATCTACCAGAAAACATTACAAATATTACATCTCAAACCCAGTCTAAAACAGCACTAAAACCCACTTACTCAATAAATGGTAGTGTCCTTGCTCTGCTTCAGACTAACTTCTCTCGCTGGCTACTCCCTTGATTCACTTATAGACCAGTTCTTTTCCATCTCTCTGTTCTATGCCTCTTTGCATACTAATAACCATAGTACTATACTAACGTAGAGCTGATGAGATATCATGACTAGACATGCCATTTCTTTTGTAATTTATATTCATAAAAAGTGTAAACCCATTTTAGATATTCAGAAATCTGTAATGTCACTTGGATCTCTTAGGTACTTCCACAGAAATGTATAACTGCTGGGATCTCTCTTAGATTATTGTGTAAACTTTAGACTTTAGTAATGTCATATTGATCTCTTATGTATTTGAACAGAAATATATAACTGCTCTCTTTATTTATTGTGTAAACTTTATCTATATTAATTATGTCTAGTTGCTTGTGACTAGGCTACTGTTTTAAATGAACTTCTTTGTCCCATGGCTACTACTGATATTTGTATTTTAGATGTTCATTGTGGAGCTTTTCTCCCTGGGCCTCCATTGAAAAAGGACATGTGTCTAGTCAGACTTTCCCAGTAAAATATAAAATAAATAAAATAAATAAATACATTTGGCTGTTCAGTCTGGATCATGGCTGATGTGCCTTTTGTCTGTATGTCTTCCCTGTGTTTACATGGGGTACATTGTTTTATTAAACTCCATCTTAAACAAAACGATTTTCATAAAAATACATTTTTAAGTTATTAAAACAATTATAATAAACAAATTACCAGTTAAAATCCAGCTATTTCAATTATTTCGCACTCTTCTTATTTAAGCTAGCATTTCCTTCAGAAGCATACATTTACTTTCATAATAGTTTTTGTCAATATTTCTTACCTTATTAAACAATACCTCCTGACACCTTCTATCTGTATTTCCCAAAACAAGAAAAAAACATTATCCTGTTCTATAGTTCTTCTTTATCTCTTTCAACTTTACAATAATAACCATATTTTATTTCCATATTTAAATTATGTATTTCATTGCTTTTAACTCTGCTATTCTTTCCCAAAAATCAACCAATATAACACATTTGAAAAAAGAAAAGTTCCATACCTTATTCTGCATTATACCTATCTGTATTGCATTGCATTTCCTGTTTCTGCTTTTATTTCATTTCTACTTTTACAACTATTTTCCTAAACTGGTTATCCATATCTCATATTGTCACTCTAACTCATTGTTAAATCTCATATTCCATTTTTAATAGCTTTCACAAGATCTAGACTTAAATTCTCCCAAGGATTAATGCAATAAATATTTTATTTATCTGTTCAAATAATTTTTTCTTCTTAAATTGAACTCCACGATATCTATATTCTACCCTTCTAGCTTCCAAGCATATTTATAAATTACCAATTTTTATTACATTTCTTTCATTTTTTACATATTATACCCTTCTAATATTCATTATAATTTGACTATAATACCTGAAAAAGTCTTCCTTCTTACCCAACATACTTAAAATAAGATTAAAATAAAATAAAACTCAAATGCAGAGATGCCAAAAAATGATTGTGCTAATTATCCTCATCCCTGCCCTCTGTCATTATAAATAATCTCCTTTGAATACAGTATAATATAGAAGCCCATACACACATACATATATAACTAATAATTCTAATTCCAAAACTTCTTAGAAAACATAAACTCCACCATTAAACCTTATTTCATTCAGTAAAGCTAACTTAAACATTTCCAAAAAACTCATCTCAAAAGCTTTCCAAACATTCACTATCTTGCTTAATGTTTACAATACTCCCATGTATTGATAATTCACAATTTCATTTTTTTCAAACATAATATATAAAGTAATACATTTTCTCATTAAAATACACCTCTACTTTTTCTGCTGTCATATACCCCTGTACTTTATTTTGTATTCAAAGCCAATAGACTTTTATACTATATGTATATGTAAGTTAACTATTTTCACACTTCTACAAGCTACTAAGATAATGTCATTCATGCAATTACCCATCTTCTGCCTCATTTATTTAAACTGTTACATTGTCATGATCATCAAATCCTATTTTTCATTTTTACATGGGATCATGGTGTCATGTCAACTGTGACCATTTCTCTTGATTCAAACCATTCTCTTACCTTCTTTGACAGTCACGACAGCCTGTCTTAGGTCTTCTGTTATGCAAACCATCCATCTCTTTAGGTTGGATGTTCTTGTCTCCTCTTGTCTTCTTCCTGTCTCTCCCAAATGTAGTTCACCAAATTATTTTCTGCTTCTATGCACATATGACTGAACCACTGTAATCTGTTTTCCTTGACCTCTGAAAGCTTGGCTACTTTCACACCTGCTCTACCAATTTTTTCATATTTCCTGTAATGTGCATCCTACTATCCCTCTCAGACACTTCATCTGCTTCACTTCAAGCTTTCTCAGTTGTTCTGCCTTCATTGCCCACATTTCTGTGCCATGTAGAAGCACTGGTTGCACCTCTGTTTTATGTACACCATTCTTTTCTTTGGTATTCTTCTATTATACTCTACCCCAATACTTTGTACCACTCAACAGCAGTTTCACTTCTCCTCAGCCACACCTCCTAGATACTTCAAGATGTTAACCTGGTCCATTGTTTTGCCTTCTATCTAATTTTCAAGCTTCTAATTTTCCCCATTTGACACTGTCTTGTCTGCAATCAGTTTCATCCCATGTGCCTTAATTTTTCGTTTCAGACTGTTATCATTTACTTTTCAAAGCCTGCTTGCAGTTCCACATCATTTACATACAGCAGCTTTGTTGATCCAGCCCCTCTGATCTGTTTGCTGCTGTAGTCCATCACCAGTATGAACAGGGGTAATCTTAGAGCTGAGCTATGATGCACACCCAGTCCCGCTAGGATTTCTTCTGTGAGTCCAAACACTGTTCTTATTTTTGTCTTTGAGTCTCTGTACATAGCCTTCACTAATTCTGCCAGTATTTCCAGGGCAACTTTGAACCATCACAGAATGGCCCAAATTAGCTTACTTGGGATCTTGTCATATGCCTCCTCCAACTCTATGAATGCCCATATGGAACCTTCCTCCATCTTCAGCTTCTTCTCCATTATCTGTCTCACTGCAGACTTTGGGTCATTTATACTGCATTCTGATCTAAATCCAAGTGCTCATCTCCTGTGTTACTTTCTACTCTTCTGTATATCTGTTTATTAGTTACCCCCAACACTCTTATGGAGTGAGACAGGAGTTTGCAACCATATTACCTGCATTTGTGAATATCCCCTTTGTTGTTGTACATTGGCACTACAATACTTATTTTTCCATCAAAAGGGGGTACACCCAACTCTCCATACCACAATGAGTACCCTCTGGAGCAATTTCTCTCCTAACATACCAAACATCTTGATCATATCTGCAGTGACTTCATCTGAAATTGCCACTTTCCCTAGCATAGTCTTCCTTAGAGAACTTTGCAATTTGTCTATGGCTTGTTCTTTTTCTTCTTTCATTGTAATCTGTACACGTGGCAGTACAATTTCTGTAGTGTTTTTGTCATTCAAAAGCTTCTTGAAGTACTTCTTCCATCCACCCTTGATGCCTTCTGGATTGGTGACTAAACTGTTGCTGGGTTCCCTTATGAATGGTGTCTACCAACTATCTTCTTAATATTTCTGAGGATGGCTAAACCTGTCTTGGATTGCGATTGACTGTTCAGTTGCCTGAATCCTTTATTACCATTATTGATTTGCTAAATCACAAGTATCTTGTACAGTGTACTAAATGCTATGTATATTTAAAGGTAACACCTGATAACACTGGTGATCTATGTTCTTTGTCAAAAGTTGGATGATTTGCTTACCATTAGCAGTAAATTTGGACTTACTGATGACACTTGCACTTATGCAATTGGCACAGCTTGGAGAATTGTTGTTATATATATTAATAACTGGACTGATGAGATAAATAACATTAGGCAAAGAGCAAACAGATCACATTTAGGAAAGCATGTGGCTAATTTTAGTAAAGATCAGTGAAATCCTACTGAACAAGTTAATATCACTGGCAAGTTTGGTGTTCTGGATACAAGTATTCAGCAATCTGAAAATTCAGAGCATATAGAAGAAAATAAAAAATAAGAAAGAAAGGAAGAAATCCACAACAAACAACAAGGAAATAAAATGGATAAATGTCTGTAAAGCAAAGAGAATACATATTAAAAAGGACACTGCTTTGTTATGTAACACACAGAGTACAGGGAATAATAAAATGTTTTTTATCAGAAAACCTTCAGTCTATAGAAAAGGGCATCATTTTCCCAAAAGAGAAGGAAGAAAAAAGAGGCAAGGGCCAGGTGAAAAGGAAGAAATCAAAATTAAATGCAAAAGGATTAAAGAAAATTACTGTAAGATAAAAGAAGAGAAAACAGATGTTGACAACATGGCTCAAGCTGTGAATGAACAAAGCCAGCTGGATGACAATTATATGCTTGCAAATGCAATAAGCAATGAAAACAGTGGGATTAATAAGACTATTGGTGATGAAGATCATTCCTTTGTAACAACTGATAGAACAGATATTACTGAAGATTCTTCAAATCGGGTCAGAAAATATATTTTTGTAATTGTCGATTATATTATAAAAGGAACTGACACTTACATTTGCAGAGAAGATAATGAACCATGAATAGTGTTATGCTTGCCAGGAGCAAAAGCAGAAGATGAGAGGGAGGCCTTAGAACACCTTACTGTAAGGAAGTACATATCTGGTTTTATTCATGTTGCTACAAATGATCTCATCTGCAAGGATTCTATGACTGTTAGTAGAAAACTTGCAGCCCTCTTAGATAGCATAGCTTGTACAGGTGTTAGAATGCATTTTCACAAATCACATATGGAAGGGAGAGTCAGGTCACCATGAATGAAAAGAGTTTGGGTCTTTATTACATAATCAAAATGGCTAAATATCAAATGCTGTTTCATCAAACTACTAAATATCAAACTACCATTTATGCGAATGGCCAATTCACCGATTTTTTTTCTCTAGGCAAAAAAAATCATTTGGCCATCGTCATGAATTTGCCCTTTTCCCCATTGTAGTGTGATCTTGGAGCTGGTATATTTAGTTAGAGGGTGTGCGGGGAGCATAGCCTCCCACATTGGGGGTGTGTGGGGAGGTCAAAGCCCCCCACTTTGCAATGCTTGAAGTGGTGTGTCGTTTCTGGTTGGCCTACCAATTGGCCATTCATGTAAATGGTATTTTGATATTTAGTGGTCGATGAAATGGGGTTAATGTTTAGCCATTTTGATTAGGTGATATAGACCCAAGATTTTGGGGGTAAATACTTACATGAAAAAATCCTCATTTTAATAGAGTATCTGAGCCTAATTTTGGGCACACATGTGATCAGACATGATGGCATGTACTTGTCAAGATCAGGGAAGAGAATTTTTGCAGTAGATATTGTGCAATATTTAACAATCACAAGGCAGAATTTTTGCCAGGTCAAATAATTTAACAGTTCACAGATAGTGACATTTGATGCATCTATGATGATGTGAGAAGTATTAATAATAACGTTTTTTTATTTGAAAATTTGCTACTTTCCCCCCAAGATTGATGTTGCTACTGTTCGTGAAATCTGGTTAAAGAGCAATGACTAGAAATCAATTCTGTCACAGTATAAATGATTTTACTTTAACAGACATTCTATCAAAAATCAGGTGGAGGTGTTATGATAGGGATTAAAAATAGTTATGAGACCTGTTATTATTACCTGTTCAATGATAACACCAAATTGTGACAGTAAAGACTACTCTGGTACATATAACAATTGTTTAAGGATATAGACCACCAAAGTCAAGTGCTGATGACCTAGAGAAATTCTTGCATTTCTTGTATGAAATACAGGAGGAAAGAATGGTGGCTGGAGACTTAAATTTACTAGAAACAAACTGGAATAATGTTGATTCAACAGCATTAGTAAGGAAATTATTCACAATGTATGTTCAGGAGCAACAATTGCTTTAGATTTAAAAAAAAGCCTGCCAGAGAACAGGACATACTAGATATTGTTTGTGTTCCTAAATAAATTACTGTTACGTCACGTCAGGTTTTGCCACTGTTGATGTGCAGTTATCATGGAGTTATAAAGGAAAATTTGTTGTTAGATAATTCTGCCAAATTGAAATCTAAACCAATGCACAGAAGATTAATAACAGATTGTGTGGAAGCAAAGGAGTCACTATGTAAAACTAATTGGAATGATGTGTTCAGTGGGAAAACTGCAGAATGAAGGTTGTGAGTTTTGAAAGAGACGTTGGTTGAATGGAAAAACTCAAAAAAAGTTTAACATCAGGATCTCTTCACACAATGTCAGGAGGATATATTTCCATAAGGACAAGATACTTGATTAAGAAGAAAGACAAAAAAATATAAGAAATGGAAAAGACGTTGAACTACAAACTTTGAATATTAAAATAAATAAGCTGGACAGACAAATAAAACATAACATGAGACAAGATTAAGAAAAATTTGAAGAAAATTTACATAATGATATTGAGCATAATAGGAAAAAATTATATAGATACATACAATGTTGAAGAAGTAAAGACATACTAATTGCAAAACTGTGTGTAGATTCTAAAATTTAATCTCAGACACAACAGCTTATAGATATATTTACAAAATCTTATGCAATGCAATTTAGCTCCATAAAGGAGGTGATAAATTGTCCTAGTGACACGTAGGTAATCTCGGATACTGAAATCAAATTGGGTTGGATTGCAAAAGAACTATGCAAACTGGATCCAAACAAAGCATAGGGAGGAGTCAGAATTAGTAATAATGACCTGATAACACTTCAGCAAGAACTTACAGTACCATTATAGCTATTATTTACTAGGTCATATAAATATGGGAAGATTCCTCAAGATTGGAGGCATTTGTTTATTAAACCTGTCTTTAAGGGAAAGGGAAGTAGGACAAACCCAGAGTCATATAGACCCTTAAGTCTATTTTCATGTTGTGGAAAAATAATGTAGAAGGTAATATTGGATAAGTTATTGTCAGAACTGGAAAGGCTGGGATTTGAAACCCTATATCAGCATGTATATGATGAAAATAGATCTATTACCACCTATAACGTGATAGTCTATAACAGTATAATAACAGCTATAAAAAATTGTGCTGTGATGCAATTTATATAGATTTAACTTGAGCATTTGACATGGTCACACACAAAACGCTGATTAATAAATTTAAAACAGCTAGGTATTGATGTACCCTTGATAAGATGGATAGTTGCATGGTTTACAAATAGGACATGACAAGTATCATACAGCAAATGAACAGGTAAAATTAGAGGTTACAGTCAGAGTGTCCCACATTGCTCTGTCCTATAGCCATACTTGTTTAGATTATATCTTTCAGATCTATCTTTTTCATCTGAGGTGTTCTACAGTCTGTATGCAGATGATTTGAAATTGAGTAAACTGATTTCATGTGTTACAGATAAGGCATGTCTGCAGAATAACTTGACTAAATTGACCATTTGGTCACAGGAGAATAATATGCTGATAAATATGTCAAAAACTAAACATATGAGATTTGGGAGACATAAACTGAAAGGTGAATATTTAATACAACACACAGTAATTGAAACTGTAGATTCATTTAAGGACCTGGGTATATGAGTCGATCCAGCTTTGAGATTTTCTAATCATCTCAACCAATTAATTAATGATAGTATAGAACTATAGGTTATATAAAAAAGATTTATAAAGTCTAGGAAATCAGAAATGATGAAGCTATTGTTTGTTAGTTACATTAGACCCAAACTTGAGTATTGAATAACAGTATAGAAACCTTATGAGAAAACAAGCAAAAGGGTATAGCAGAAATATACCAAGGGCATCCATGGATACAAGAATTTAAGTTATTATGAAAGACTAAAATATCTGAACTTGTACAGTTTCTCATATAGATATTTAAGAGAAGATCTTATTCATGTATATAGGGCATTTAGAAACATCTACCTCTGGGAATGTTTGGAGTTATCAAAAAGTAGTAGAGAATCATCAGATAACCTGTGTAGAAGATTCTATAGGAATGAGAAGTGGTTATCTGAGAGACAGAAGCTGATGCATGGAATAGACTACCACATTACTTTAAAGCAAACACTAGTTTAGATATCAAAGAAAAAGTACCACCAACTTCCCAGAGCAGCAGAGTCCAACAAAAATAAAAGCAAATAATCCAAGAACACTGATGGACCCAAGAAAGGCACGACTCTCCAGGTTAAAAACTTAATTTATTGTAGGTCATAAGCACTTTCGCAGCTACTGCTGCTTCATCAGATAACAAACACATTAAACCAAAAACTGACTTTTAAATAGAGAAGTTAAAACATATTAAGTCACATGACCACAGAATTTAAAGAAACACAGCTAAAATATATGCTAGTTTAGATATATTTAAGAATAGCCTGGACACTTATTGTGGGAACAACTGTTTTGGAATATTGACAGGCTAGAAGGGCATTAATGCCTGTGCTTGAAATATTTGTATGTATGCATGCATATTAGCCTTTATTTTTAAGTATCCAATTAATTAATAATATCAATAATTTATTATTTAGTCTTTGTTGGCCAGGTTAGTCCCACCAGGCCAATGTCCTGTTTTCACAGGATACCTTAGGGGGTATTCATACTGACTTGGGGAAATTTGGCTAGGCAGGGCACATGGAAACTTTCCATACACTTTTTTCAGTAAGTGCTATGGGATGTTTTACATCCATCTGAGCTATCACTAACTCAGGCAGACAGGACCTTGGTTTAATATCACATCCAAAGGAGTGCAACCCCCCCCCCCACCCTGTTAGATGCATTTCTGTGTCCATCATAGAAAATGAATCCAATTATATGATGTGGGAATAGAACACACATCATGCTGATCTTCCAGCACCAAATGTGAGTATGCTACCTACTGAGTTACTGACACTGTCAATATCGTTGGGAGGTTGTGGGGTATTCCCAAATGGAGGGATGAGATGCACCCAGTAATGGGATACATCTGTGAGACTCCTATGCTATGCAGTGGCCTTAGAGAGAGAGAGAAAGAACAATCAGAATTGTCAGTGATGAAAAGTTGGTGGCAGCTGGTAAATAATAATAATAATGGTGATGATGATGATCAGGAGGAGGAGCATACCTCTCAACTGTACAGGTTTTCGCAGAATGTCCATATTTTTGCCTCTTCCTCATAAAATTAGTATTTTTCTGGCAAATCATTGAAGATTGAAGTAATTAAATAATACTAAATAATCACAGACATTGCAGTTTCAGACGTTATATTCTTCAGAAAATATGTAATAAAGCAAAATATGTTATTCTACTAATGTTCAAAGTTTATAGGAGCAATATTTAAATACAGTACCTGTTTTGGCCTTTGTCCCCCCATTATTTCTAGCTTTGTTCTAATTTCTTGCACTGAGAGATTGGACGAGGAGGATGATGATGATTTCCACTTCAGAACAGCTAATCAGAATGAAATCCTAACCTCATCAAACAAATTACCTCTTACTAGATTACCCGAGAAGTGATGACCTGTATCCCAAATTCACAAAAAAAAATCTGCAGCCCCTGTATTCTCTCATCCCTTCTGTATGAAAGAATTCAGTGGACAAGTAGGTAGATTCTGCAGCCTGTTTAACAGCACTGGTCAACTCCTTCAAAAACTGAGAAAAGACTGACTCACTACAACCTATCAAGAACCCCAGTGAATATGGAATAAGAATATCTCTTTACATTGACAAGTTTGTCATCAACTTCCATCTCTTTGAATTCAACTCATTTCTCACCTTGTTAAGCATACCTGTAGAGTAAAATTGTCTGACCTCCATATATGTGCATAAGGAAGTTTTTCACTAACCCTCAAGGTTCACCAAACTCAGTATACATAGAGATGCAAGTTAAAAAACAGCTCACCCTTACCCCTGAAAAATGTTTTTAATGTGTTTGTTTTTCAAATAACATCATACTAAATGGATTTATTTTCATGAGCCAGAAGTCAATTCAAGGGCCTCGATCTAGCATTTAGGTTAAAAAGGAGTGATTCAGTAAATCAAAAGCTTTGGTGTACCCAACAAAAAGTTCATCTATCAGTAATTGCGTACCAATAACTTTGAGTATAAGACCTGTTAGTATCCATCAGCCATCATGGTACTAACACCAGACCTAAAACTGTGTTGGTATCTGTTCAGAACTCCATACGGAGCCATTCCTTTACATCAATGGGTTTGCCATTAATTCCTGACTCATTATAACAAAAATACTGATCATGCTACTCATAAAACAAAACAAAATACATGTTAAAAGTACTTTTGCAGGGAAGTAGCACCCTAGACCCTCCACATGGGGAAGCAATGTCCTCTTTATGCCCCCAAAGCTCTGTATCTGCTAACTCACATTGCTTAACGTTGGCAGTAGGAGAAAGACTGCCTTACCTCCCTATATTTCTGTGGTGTTTGGTTAATAATAATAATAATAATGATACATTCAATGAGCTGGGAATTCATGGGTTTACATCAATAAGATGGGAATGAATGACAAACTTGCCAATGTAAAGCCATGACCCAAATACTTCAAGACACCAGAATCTCTCCAGATGGCTGCAAATGGGTGCCTCATCAACATAGGAACCTCACTATACTATAAGTATAACCATTACTAATACATCTCCCAGAATAAAATGATTTGTTAATGTCCTCCCCCCAAAAATATGGTCTGGGTCCTCTATTATTTTCACTATTGTGCACTGAATTACTCATTTATTCCCAAACTTTAAGTACTAATGTACATTGGTGAAATAATCACTATGGTCTGGGTCCTCTATTATTTTCACTATTGTGCATTGAATTGCTCATTTATTCCCAGACTTTAAGTACTAATGTACATTGGTGAAATAATCACTACTAGTGAATATGGATCACATGCATAGCTCAAACAAAAAATGTGAAATAATTAAATACGTTGATCAAGTCCAAATAATTCATTCATAAAACCAAATCTCCACTTTTTTGAATGCATATTAAATTCACTGTTTATCCATATATTGATGCATTTTTAGTAATATGTCATTACATTCACAGAGATCCCAGCGGTGGCAAATCACCAAGTAAAATTCATTAAAACTACTTCAATGTAAATGGACTTTTCATTTTTCTCCACTGTTCTGTGACCTCAGAGTTAGTATGTTTAAGTACAGGGGTGTGTTAGGGGGCCTACCCCAAGATTAGAGTGTGCAGTGAGGCTTGCTCCTCTAAAAAAAAGACTTCCTCCAAGGTTTGCTGAGAGTAGTTTCAGCATTTTTGTTTTCACTGGCTTTGTCTTCACTAGGACTCCTGTTGATTGATCCACATGAATTTATATTTTTAGCCCTAGTGGCTCCAGAATGCCAATATGCCCTTGTGTAAGTATTTTGTTATATAGTTTGACACAAATAGTAACTTTCAATACTATATAAATGTATAAAATGCACTAATGCACAACTTCAAAGACACTAGAAACCAGTTAATGTCTAATGCTAAGACTGCTACAGAAGATGTGTAAAGCTCAGTTTACCAAGTATATGGCCTCCTTCTAAATGCACTCCCATCCTCCAAGAGATGCTTCTTATTTATTTATGTATGTATTTATTGACATTTGATTACCAGGAAATTCCAACTAGGTAGAAGCCCATTTTTAGCGGAGGCCCGGGGAGAAAAGATCCAAATTATTACAAAACATTTTAAGAACAATAATCTTATAATCTTCACAAATAAATCAAAACCATCTGCAGTTTAAATAATTATAACAAATTAGACACAACATAAAAACATTAGTTAAAATTGATATAAGGTATATGAGACTCATTTAATATTTAGAGAAGTTTTAGACAGTTTGTAGAGAAATTAAAAGTAAGTTAGTCTAATACAAATAAGAACTGCAATATGAAATGAGGAAAAAAACAGGCTTATGGTATATTTAGAGAGAAAGTCAGGGAAGAGAATTAGATAGCAGCAAGGAAGTAAGTGAAATATGAAGAATAAGGAAGTACAAGGAATGAAAAGATACCTGTTCACATTTAGTTTATCCTGGATTTATTTGAGCAAAAATATTATTTTGGCTAGGAAGTCTTTCAGAGTGGTTTTGAAAGATGGGAGGCAGGGTATAGAACTGATGGATACAGGTAAGGAGTTCCAGGCCATAGCATCCTTGTATAGACAGGGCCCAGCAGATTTGCTAGGTTTGTATTCGGACAGGAGTTTTGGTCACTGGTTCACAATGACCAACTGGGAATATAGCGGCGTAGAATGTTTTTTAGTGCTGGACAGGCAGATAAATGCTGGATACTTTTATGTGTGGTAAGAAGTTGTGTATATGTTAGTAGATGTGGCAGTTCTAACCAATTTAGGCTTTTCAATGCTATGCAGTGATGGGTTCTGAAAGGGGTATGTGCTGCAAATTTAGCAAGTTTGTTATAGCATTGTTCAAGTTTTAATTGTTGTGAAACCTGGGGGTTAGTAAGGATGGGAACACCATAAAGAAGAGTGGGGAGGAGATAAGTAGTGGCAAGTGTAGCTTTAGTTGCATCAATGAGAAAGTTGTTGGCTCTGTAAATCATCCCTAGTTTTTGATAAGTGTTTGTTATGCAATTTTGTATATGCAGGTTGAATGTAAGATTATCATCCACTATCACCCCTAATAGCCTGCTATGAAAAGTGACTTCAATGGTTGTACTATCAAGAGAGAGGACTTCAAATTTTGTTTTTTATTATCATAGGATCATAAGAGATTACTAGGCTATTGACCCAGAGGCCATTTTAAGCCTAGCCATTTCATCCCAATGTAATACCATAGAAATGCTAGTCAGTATCCAAGATTGCATTTAGTAATGAGTGCCCATGTCCAGGAGGGTTGTGGGCTCTATCCCTGGTAAGAATTTATGATGCCCCATCCACTCGTCTACGTTCCTCTTGAACAGTGTTATAGAAGTGCTTTGTTTCACGTGAATTGGTAGCCTGTTCCAAAGACGTAACAGTTGCTGGGAGATAAATCTGTCCCTCTAGCATGTTCTATTTAAGTCACAGGCCATATTTAGGGCCCTGGAATGGGTAGCCGTAGTCCCATGTGATTTACAGATATGCATTAAGTTCATTAGTTTTGGGTCTTGGATTACTCTGGCACAAGTCTCCCCTAAAAAGTCTATATGATATGGAGTATAGTGACAGGGACAGGGACTTTAGTTGGAGATGGATGAGAAATGGATTTGGAAGAAAAAAGTAGTAGTTTGGTCTTTTTGGGGATGAGCATGAGTTGTGAGTTACAAAGCCATGTTTCAGTGGCTGTTAAATCTTCCTGAGTAATTTTTTGGAGGTATGCCATTTTGTCAGATGTGCAAATGAAAGTGGAATCATCTGTGTATTGTATTAGGGTGGTCTGTTGTGTGGAAGTATAGAAGGTGTTGGTGAAAATGTTAAAGGGGGAGGGACCAAGGATAGAGCCTTGTGGTACACCTGTGGCGACTGGAAGTAAGGAGAGAGATTGTGAAGTGCCATTTTACCGACTGATACCTATTGGACAGGTAGCTTTTGAACCACAGAAGGGTGGGCTGAGAGAGAACTAGTCAGGAATTTGAAGAAGACGTTTGCTACGACAGTGTTAAGGTTTTAGACAAGTCCAGAAATAAGGAAGAGACTTGTTTGCCATTATCTCTGTTTTTATTGACAGAATCTATATAGGCTAGAAGGGCAGTGCTAGTACTATGGGAAGGTCAGAGGCCATATTTTGTAGGAGAGAGGAGTTTTTCCTGCAGAAGATACTCTAGCAATTGTTTTTGAATAGATTTTTCAAGTATTTTGGTGAGAGGAGACAAGATTGCTATAGGTCTAAAGTTATTAATGTCTATTGAACTTCCTCCTTTGTGTAGAGGGATAACTTGTGACTTTTTCCAGGGAGAGGGAATGTGAGATTCCTTGACTGACCTATTTATAAGGATTGAGACAGGATAGGCAATGCTACTGGCTGCTGTTTTTAGGTACTCACTTGGAAGGTTATCAGCTGAACAGGAGCATGTTTTCAGTTTGTTTTAGAGTAGCTTTCTATAGGATGTGTGCACAGGTTTGAAGTTGAAAGTGGATGTGATGATATATGGCTGTTGGACATGGTTGGGATTAGATGTTGAGGAATCCTTAGTTAGAGATACTGTACTGTCTACAAAATAAGAGTTTAACTGTATTGCACTTTCAAATGCTGAGTTATAGGGAGAGGGGCTTGGGTTGAATTTTTGGCCGGGATGTAAGATTTCTTTAATGGATATCCAAAATTTTTTAGAGTTGTGTTTAGTATTATTCTGAAAGTTAATATAGTATATTTTTTGTCTTCATTTATTTGCTTTTAGTATGATTGCAAAGCATTCTGAAGTTTTTAAGGTATTGAGGTGTTTTATATTTTTGCCATTCCTTCTCTGCTTTTTCTCTATCCTGCATAAACATTGTCCTCTTTTTGGATTGACAAATTGCATTATTTGTTTTCATTCTCTTCCTTCTAGGAGGTGCAAAGCTATTTAGGATATTTAGAAAAGTTGCATTAAATTCAGTTATAGCATCGTCTAAGGGGCAGATTTTTAGGAAGTTCCAGTTAACAGATGATAGTGTAGTAATGAACATTTCTGAGTTAAACTTGGAAAGGTTATGTGTTGTTTTAGAAATATGCTGTTTAATTTGATGTGCGTGATGTCTAGTCATATAGACTGGGAGATGATCACCGAGACAGTCTGACATTGTACCAGTGATGGAGCATTTGCTAGGGTCTGATACTAGGATCAAGTCTAATAGAGAATTTGAAGTCTCACTATAATGTGTGGAGCTATTAATTAGTTGTGTGAAACCATGTAAGTTCATGTTAGACGAAGGGGAGTTAGAATTTATGTTCAAACTAACTGACATTCACTTCACCTAATAACATTTTTTCTTGTGGAAATATTCAGGATACCCAATATAAGATATCTTATAATATAGCTGTATTGTCACTAGGAGGGATATAAAGGGTAGTAAGACATATTTGTTTATAACTGTTTATTTTGAGGAAAGCAACAAGAACCTCTGCTGAACTAAATTTTTGTGTTGGTTTACTGTAAGGGGAAATGAGGTAGGTATCGGGAAATATTAACGCAAAACCCTCACCTTTCCTCTTTATATGGTAATTACAGATGATATTATACAAAGGAGGTATAACTTTGGAGTCACTTATGCTGTGTTTAAGCCAAGTTTCAGTTACAGAGGGGAACATCAGGCTTATGTTGGTAATCCAGGCATGTAGTTCTGCAGTTTTATTTCTTATACTTCTAACATTTTTTACAGCAAAAAATAGATCACCATGGTTGGGGAGTGGCCATTGCTGGGTTAGAAAAGTGTGTGGTAGAGACTTATCTTTGTGTTCATTGTGATTGGTGGGGCCAGGATTAGGGTGTATATCTCCTCCTGGAAGGATTTTAGTATATTGTGAAATTATGCATACTTGTTATTGGAGAAGATTCTTGCACTTAATTATGTTTTGGTTTGAGTTGAAGGGCAATTAATTAGCCTACAGAGGATAAGTGGCAGAGTATGGATGGGAGATAGGAAATTCACCCCGGGGATCACGTCAGTCACCCTGCTAGACAGGGGTCCAGGGAAGTAAATATTGTGGCAAGAAATGGCCAGGGAATTGTTATGGCTAGGCTTGTACAGGCCCTAGAGCCGATAGCCTAGTACCAACCTATGAACCTATGAAGTAGCATAATTAAGTACAGGAATCTGTATTTTATAGACGTCAGGTAGTGGGGAAGTAGCAATGAAGAAGGAAACAAGAAGTTACAGGACGGTAGGAGAATCAGTGATGGTGGATTCTGAACGCTGGAAGAGGATAGGTAAGTAGAGAAGTAATTTCTATAAAAGAAGAGAGGTAGGTTGTCCTGGTATCTTCTCTGGAATGAGAGTAAAATATGAATAAAATATGTAGATTAACCTTACTTGTCCTATAGACTATCACAGCAGTACTCTGGACAGACCTTAATATGATCCTGTTTAAAGAAAAAGCAAATCTAGCAATTAATTTATTAAGTCAATCTACTTTTATAAACTATCATTTTCCATTAGTTGGTGTAATAAGTTTAAGAGTTACCCTGCAGAGTCTTAAAGATAAAGAAAATAGTGCTGTGAGTGTACAGCACTCCAACATAACAATATTTATTTAGTTATTTAGTTCTTTTATTTTATTTATTTATTTTACATTTGTTTACTGGGATAGTCCGACTGGATACATGTCCATTTTCAGCGGAGGCCCGGGGAGAAAAGCTCCACATAGTCAAACTTACATAGATTACACAGAAGTTAGGAAACAATATTAAAAAGGTGATTATATACAATGGCTTATGTAGACGTTAGGAAACATTTATAAAAACAAAGTGATTATATATCTTGCTTAATAGTGTGCCCAAATAGGGACTCACACTTCTCATGGACAGACATAATTAAAAGTAAGAGACATCAGATTAGAAGCAGAGCTTGGTGACATAGTTACATGTTATGATAATTTTGGATTATGCTTTCAGTTTATAACTTAATCAGGGTTGGTACATGGGCATAGCCAATTAACTCTGAGATATTGTTTGAGGTTTTTTTTGAAGAGATTTTTGGAGGATTGTAGGGTTATATAGTTTGGCAACGAATTCCAGGTTTTGCCAACGAAGATGGCAAACAGGGATTTACTAGCAGAGTTATTAGCTTTGTGGGTTTGGACCAGTAGTTTATCGGCTCACCATAGGGATCTCAGGTTGCTATATGGCTTTATAATATTTTTAAGTGAGGGGGTATCCTCAGGGTAGTACAGAATTTTGTGAGCTATTAAGAGTTGATTGAAGTGAATTAAGCTGGGTAGTTCTAGTTGTTTAAGGTTCTGGCAGTGGTGGGTTCTATAGGTGGAGCCAGTGGCAAATCTGGCAATATGATTGTAGCTATGGAACAGCTTACCTAGTTCAGATTTGTTGAGGTTTGAGAGTAAAGGCGAGGCATATAAAAGGGTAGAGAGTAGGTGTGATCGGGCAATTGCAGGCCTGGCCAGTGGGGTTAAAAATGTTTTGTTTCTATACAGTGATCCAAGCTTCTTATTGATGGTCTGTATGGCTTTGTTGACCTGTAGGTCAAATTTGAGATTGTTGTCTATGATAACCCCTAGCAGTTTGGTGTGATGATCTGGAGAAATAGTGGTACCATTGTTAGATGTGACAGAGAATGAAAGTGTGGTAGATCTACTAGTGGGGGAGAAGAGTAGGAGTTTAGTTTTACTGAGGTTCAGTAGTAGGTGTTGGTTGGTGAGCCAGTTCTCGATAGTGTTGAATGTATTTTGGGTTAAGGTTTGCAGTTCGGGTGGGGAGGTGGCTGAGCAGATCAGAGTGGAATCATCTGCATATTGAATGCAGATAGCTTTAGGGATAGCAGTGTGAAGGTCGCTGATAAAAATAGAGAAGAGTAGTGGACCTAGTATGGAGCCTTGAGGGACACCAAGTGTGAGGGGTAGCTGGCTGGAGAGTTTGCCCTGCCATAGTACTGCCTGTTGTCTACCAGTCAGGTAGGACTGGAACCACTGGATAGCGGGCTTGTTGAGGGAAATCGATTTTAGTTAAAGAATGAGAGGTTCATGACTGACCATGTCAAAGGCCTTTGATAGGTCAAGAAAGAGGGCAGAGGTAAGCCTATTGTCATTCCTATTTTGGTATATGGCAATAGTAAAGGAAAGGAGGGCTGAGGTGGTGCTGTGGTATGGCCTGAAACCATGTTGGGAGTTGGATAGTAAGTTATTTTGTATAAGGTACTGCATTAATTGCTTGTGTACACATTTCTCCATTATTTTGGCTATAGTTGGATATGTCTGTAGAGCTGCCACCTTTATAGAGTGGGATGACGTGAGATATTTTCCATAGGGAGGGGATAGCGTTTTCTGATAAGGTTCTGTTGATAAGGATAGATATGGGATATGCAATGGCATCTGCAGCTATTTGTAGGTACTCTGCATGGAGAAAGTCGGTAGCAAGGGTGGTAGGTTTTAGTTTTTTTCGAAGTGTTTTGATAAAAATAGTGGATATTGATTGGAAACTAAATTTAGGGTGATTATTGGGTAGATTAGGGGTGGGGGTTAAGTTAGAGGGGGTTAGTTGATTTGCTAGGGATTGGATTGTTTCAGAGAAAAAGTTATTAAAGGTGCTAGCTATGGTCTCTGGAGGACTATGGGTGTGGTTAGCCGGGGTTGGGGTGGTGGAATGACCTGGGCGAAGTAGTTGTTTTAAGCCTGCCCAGAACTTTTGAGGGTTGTTATGGTGTTTTTTAGGAGGTTTTGGTAGAAGCTTTTTTTATCCAGTAAAATAGATTTTTTTGTATCATTCCTGAGTTGACGATATTTTAGATGGTCAAGTGGGACTTTAGTTGTCCTCCGGGTGGCCCAAACTCTGTTTCTAGTTTTGATTTTAGCTTTGGTATCTTTTGTGAGCCATGGTGCTGTATTTGATCTAGATTTTATTGTACGTGCTGTAGCATGGGAATCAAGGATACTTAGGAATTTAGTGTTAAAGTGATCTATGGCCTCCTCTAATGTTAGATTGTTTAGTTTTGACCAGTCAACTGCTTTTGATTAGTTTTGGAACATAGCAGCATCATAGTTTTTCCTGTTTCTAACTGTTTTATATTTGGGCTGGTGATGGTTTCCTGCCTTATGTTTTATGATATAGGTTAGACAATGGTCGCTGAGGTCATCAGGGAGAGTACTGTGTACAGTTGGGGTTGGTTATTGACTAGGATCCAGTCTAGGATACTTTCCCTGTTGGTCGGCTTGTTTATCCTAGTGGGAGAGGTTATGGTCTGTTTAAACCCAGATAAGTTTATATGGGTGAAGGGGGGGGTCAGATGAGCAGGGGTGCCAGTCAGTGTTGAAGTCACCAAGAACTATGGTTTCTTGAGGATAGATAGTGGATAACCAGTAAAGGATATCCTCTAGGGTATTTAGGTTGTTGTCTGGCAGAATGTATGCACAGACGATGTTCAAGTGCTTGTTTTGGTTAATCTGTAGTTTGGTTATGAGGAGTTCCGCATTATTGAATTGGGGAGGTTGAATGGTGTCTCTATTAACAGTTAGAGTATTTTTGTAAAGGACTGCTATCCCACCTCCTTTCCTAGTAGCACAGTCTAACCGGTGAATACTGTATCCTGGAGGTAGTATCTCATTGTCAGTAGTACTGGGTTTTAGCCAGGGTTCTGTAAGACACATAATGTCTGGGGAGTGGGTTGCTAGGAGGGTGTGTAGCTTGGGAATCTTATTGTTAACACTTCTAATATTTAGGTGAAATGCTAGGGGGGAAGTAGTGAGAGTATACATGGGTAGTTTGACTGTGTGGGTCATGGTGGGGGAGTGGAGGTTATTGGGTGTGGGTGGGGCAGGGTTGGGATGAATGTTCTCATGTGTTATAAGGTTACAGTGACAAAGCTTTAGGAGTTTGTTAATAAGTTTTATATATTCTTTGTCTTTAGGATTTTTGTCTTGTGGCTGTACAGGGGTGGTATTTTATTGGGGGTGTTATATTCGGTGTGCTGGGGATGGTAAAGTGTTTGGTGTGATGTGTGTATTTGTGGGTGTCTGTTTGACCATGTGGGTAGTGAATACCATGGTCAAGTGTTTGCTTGTAGGCAGTGAGATGGTAAAAAAGAAACAGTATAGGCATTACTATAGTATTTTTTTGCTTGTTTGCATTTTGTTTGGGGTGGGCCACGTTTTGATGCTTGACTGTGCTAACAGGGTGGAGAGGAATAGAAGAGAAGGAGATGGGTTAATGGGGAGAATTGTTCAATGATGTGGGAGGTACTGATTGGTACTTAGCAGGAGGGGAGTGGCAAAATCTGGTTTAAATTTAGTGCTAGTGGGGGCGGGTGAAATTTGGGGGCAGGGAGGGGAGCAGAGCAGGACTAACACTAACTCCAAGATTCCCTTGGGCTTATGAATGTTTTACACCAATGTTTAGGCTACCTGTAATAGAATCTTATGGTAAGCAAGCAAATATAGCCACTATGGAGGGAGCCAAAGTTACTGTGGGGACAGCCTAAAGGTGCCTTTAGACCCAGGTCAGCAGTAAACAGAAAATAGGGTTTGTAATAAGTTTTTAGAACATTATAAGGTATTAACCTTATCAAATTCCAGGTCAGACTTCAGAGGGGATAGCTTCCCAGAGTAGCTTCCTTTTGGCAGGAGAATCTTTTTACTGGGGTAGTTTGTGGGGGTCTACCTTATCAAATTCCAGGTCAGACTTCAGAGGGGATAGTTTCCTAGGGTCGCTTCCTTTCAGCAGGAGAATCTTTTTACTGGGGTAGTTTGTGGGAGTCTACCATGTGGAGACTTTTCTTTCCCTATGACTGTTTCCCATCCATATAAAATGTAGTACTATGGCTGTTATGCAAATCAAAATACAAATCAAGGGTATATTTTTCTTATCCACACTCCTGCTTTCCCTAGCCCACCGGTGTCTAGGGAATACATTTCACTAAGGGGAAGAAAGCAGCCCCACACTGCAACACCCCCAACGCATGTTTGAATTTATTCCCTAATTAAGTACACAATATTTGAAAATGACATTTAATACAAAATATCTGTATATTATGTATTTAGGATATAGTTTTTAAATGTTGTAATTACATGTGGAAACTGCAATTACTTTGAAACCTTACAATTGCCAACCTAGAAAAAAATCTTCTCTTGTAAGAAACTAAGCCCCACCTGTTGTTGCCAAACAGCTATTTATGTAACAATGGTAACCTATGTCTCCTAATAGTTGAAGCTAATAGATAAGCGAAGCAATAAGTAATTAACACTGTTTGGCACATACTGTATAAACCTGATGACTGCTCAACTGCATATTGCTAAATGCAATTTCATATATTATCTTAATGTCACTAATAACTATACATTATTCTTAAATTATGTATGTGGCTACATTACTCAGCAATGTCTCAATAATATGCATTGTTTGTTGTTGGGACACGTGATATTAAACTGTGATATTAAACGTATTCATTAGTTTCATCATTAGGCTGAGATCTTGGTTGAAAAGGGTATACTTAGTTCAGAACCCAAGTTCTACCTGACACTGGTCATAGTACATGTAAGAAGAAATACAGCAGAGAGTGCAGTGTGGCATTGCTTCCCACCAGAAACTCAATGCATCCAAATGATGCCTCCAGGTGCATCTGCAGTTAACTCCTACTGACACCTCTAGATGTCAAATATTACTTGTTCATATTTGCATCAATAATTCATAACCATGCTATGGACAAGGTTTTAAAAGATTTCATCTTAAAACTTACACACTGGCAAACTCAGCTGCATTAATATTTGACCTCTGTCTAGTGCAGATAAAGAGATATTAGCTTCATAGATTCATAATAGACTAACTGCCCTTGTGGGCCATTTTAAGTTTAGCCAATTACCCCAAGTGAGACTCAAGCCCTGCACCTTGTGTCTCTAAGGTAAACACCTTAACCATTAAGCAACCTCCCACCCCTTAATTGTTCTTTTTATGATATTAATTTATATAGATATAATTTTCACATTTTTCTAAATATCTCAACAGCCAAGTAACATGGACAAAACTCCTTAGCCTCATACAGAAGCTCTCTGCTAGATGAATAAAATGCTGCTGACAGTATGCGTGTAACTCGATAGGTTGCTGAGATATTGTAAGTTGTTTACAAAATATTACAAACATGACAGTTGCTGTGTTTACTGTGACTTATAAAATTTAGTTTAAGACCTAGAACCTAAAGAATACAATCACTATAAAAACAGTTCATGCTGAAGGGTTTGCTATTTATACTTGTTTCATAACCCCTATGGTTCGGATATATGAACATTTGTTTAAAATGCGAGGACATAATTTGATTCTGTCAAAATGTTTAGGCTCCACCCATTGGAAGTTACAGTGCCAACCCAGAACTGATGGACATGCTCCACCTAAAGAAAACCTTATCCCCTTGAGCCACACGCTCTAGGGATCTAAACCTTACCACAACAATAAATAGGGCGCACTGAAGGGATAGATTCCTGTCCCTGAGACTTCCTATGCTTTGAAACAAGATTCAAATCTACATTAGGCAGAGGTCCTTGCTAACACTCTTCAAGAGAAACCTTGACGAGTGGATGGGAAACAGAAAGTTTACCCCGGGGATCACTTCTGCTGGATAGAGGCACAGAGAACTAATCTAAGGGGGTGGCGAAAGCCAACACATTCTGGCTAGGCTTATAAATGCCTTCAGGCAGATAGCCTAGTACCTACCTATGAACCTATGAACCTATAAACTTCCTGAACTCCATTGGAGTGAATGAATTAAATTCATAATAAAATATTAATTATTAATGACATCAATGTCCATGTGTAATGCTTTAAAACACACAAGTGTTACAACAGTAAGGTCTGTTTAAGAGAACTTCTCTGCTACCGAAATATGGGCCATGGTAATATAAATAGCCATGTATGTTCTTGCTCAAACCTGGTCATAAAAACAGATTGTACTTTAACCAAAATGTGACAACCATGTGCAGATCCTACAACTGATTCTGCACTCTAAAATTGCAAATATGGTATTCCAGATACTAGGAATTTTAGCAACAGATAACATTAATAAAGGAGCAGTCTCTTTCTGAGAAACAATTTGTGAAAAAATTAAAAAAAAGAAAGAATAAGAATATAACAGGCAAAAAGAAAAAAGAAACAATTAGTATGCGTTTAGAACACTAGGTGGCAGCATTGTACAGTGATCCACAGCTTTTAATTATTTGTGCAACGACATAGTATGTACATTTTTTTTATATATTTGTACAAAACTACATTTTCCACTGGTATGTAATAAATATGTAATACTGACATAATATGGAGTCTCAGCTTATAAATAAATAAAAAAACACAGCTGGAATGGAATTATTTTAGTTTTAAGAGGTGTTTTTTAATAGAAGAGATAGATATTGATTGGAGAAAGAAAGGATTTTGGTGGAGATTAGCACTGTTTGGAAAGTGTGGCTAGTGGATAGTTTGTTGTTATGTAGGGAGAGGATAGACTGCAAAAATGTGTATTGCATGCAGTGGTCAGAGAAGGCACTAAAGTAAACAGAGACCAGGCTGAAGACCTGGAAGTTGACTGGAAAGAAAGCACAACAGTTCAAGGAATTACTCAATGCTGTAGCACCTCAAAAAGAAGTGGAAGTACATGGAGTTGAAGAAGAGAATGTCAGAGCCTCAAAACAGCGTATGTGAGGACTGCAGAACAGATACGTGGCCAAGCCAGGTGTGGAAATATGGTACATAAGGAGTGCAGAAAAAATGGGAGATAGAAAAGATGGACCAGGTTACTGGTTGGCTAACAAAGAGGCTAAGAGAGGAGTTGCAATAGCAAAGAACAGGGCATCAGAGAACTCCACCAGCTTTTGGAAAGTGACTCAGTAGATAGCAGAAAAAAAAACTATATCAGGTTGCAAGACAAAGGCAAAAAGATAAAGAAGATAGTCAGACACCCTTCATAAGGGATGCCTGCAAAAACCTAATCACCATTCCATAGGAGTACTTCCAGCATCTTCTGAATGAAGAAAACCTCACAGAAGCTGTACTGCCCCAGACACAGTGTATGATGAAAGAAGTGGAGGAGCCCACCATATATGAAGTAAAAACTGCACTAAAGAAATGAAGTCAGGGAAGCAGCAGGCTCAGATGAGGTCACAGCAGATATGATAATGATGTCAGGTAAGAGAGGGGAAAAATGGCTCCTGATGGTACTCATAGCAATATGGAGAGAAATGAGTATCCCAGATGACTGGAGACTAAGTATACTAGAGCCAGTGTACAAGACCAAAGGGGACATTCATGATTGTGAGCAGTATAGAGGTATCAAACTCCTATCACACTGTATGAAAGATCGATAAATGAATACACAGAGTAGTAGAAAGTAAGATGGAAGATAAGCAGTTTGGATGCAGATCGGGATGCAACACAAGTTACCAGACATTTGCAGTGAGACAAATACTTGAGAAGAAACTAGAGGTGAGGAATGACTCCATCTGGGCATTCCTAGACTTGGAGAAAGCATATGACAAGGCCCAAGAAAGCTGATTTGGGCAGTCCTGCAGCAGTTCAAAGTCCCAGAAACATTGGTAAAATTAGTGCAGAATATGTACAAGGATCTAGTGACTCAAGTTTAAACAGTGTTTGTTCTCACAGAGGAGTTTCCAGTGGGAGTGGGTATGCATCAAGGTTCAGCTCTGAGCCCACTGCAATTCATATTGGTGATGGACTACATTAGCAAACAGGTCAGAGGGAACAGATCAACAAAGCTGCTGAATACAGATGATGTGGCATTAAAGGCAGACTTAGCAGGAACTTTAGGAAAGGATAGGGATATGTAATACAAAACTGAAGGAGCATGGGATGAAACTGTGTACAGATAAGACAGTTGTAATGGCAGCATTGGGGAAATCAGAAGTTGAGAATTGAGATAGAAGGGAAAATAGTGGAACAGTCTAACAGCTTCAAGTATCTGGGAGGGGTGGTTGAGAAGAAGGGAAATCTGAATGAGGAGGTCTAAGCTAGAATCAGACAGGCTGCAGCCAAATGGCACAGAGTGTCAGGGGTGGTGTATGACAGAAGAATGCCAAAGAGGCTGAAGAGTAAGGTGTACAAAACAGTGGTGTGACCAGTACTACTGTATGGTACAGAAACCTGGGCAGGAAAGTCAGATCAGTTAAGAAATCTAGAAGTGATGGAGATGAAATGCCCAAGATGGGCGGTAGGATACACACTGTGGGAGAGATGGTGAAATGAGGACATAAGAGCAGACGTCAAAGTTTCTCCAGTTGCAGAAAAGGTCAAAGAGAACAGATTATGGTGGTTCAGGCACAATGTGCAGAAAAGCAGAAGATAATCTGGTGAAGAAGATTTGAGACAGACAGGAAGAAAGCAAGAGGAAACAAGAGTATCTAGGAAAGAGGTGGGTGGATTGTGAGAGAGAAAACCTGGATACTGAGGCATGAGAGTCAAAGAAGGTAGGAGAGTGACAGTGAATAGAGAGAGAGATGGCAATAGTTGACACAACATCCCAACCCCATGTAGAAAATGGGAAAAGGGAATTGATGAAGATGATGGCTCAGCTCATTATCATTTCAGAATCACTCAGTTTGATAGATGAGCACACCTGCTAACCATCTGGCAGAAGTGTACTCCATGCCATGCACACTTCTGGGTCCCTGCAGGCAGCACTGTACAAGTGCAGTCCAGAGCATGCTTCCAGGGTAGGAGGGACTATCATTCTATTTTAGCCATCTGTACATTGAGTTGCTGCAGTGCCTGATTACTTCACATCATCCACAGTGACTGAGGACTGCCCTGTTTCAGTTATGAAGTATAATAGTACAATTACTTTATTTTCAGAGTTTGCCATGTGTACACAAATTAAATGTCCATTGATGCCCATCAGTGCATGGCCCTTGGGACATGCAAGCCCTGATTTGGGTGCCAGTTCTCTCTCTCTCTCCTCTTTTTCCCCTGAGATTCTTCAAGGTGAGACATCATAGCTAGAGAAGGTAGAATCCTTTTAGAGTCAGAGGTGATGTTAGGAAGAGTCAAAGATATTTATTTACCGCCACCATAAGAAATACAGCTAGAGGCTCATAGAGGAGGGCTATAGAGGGCCTTAGTATAAGACTGAAGCCTGGACTAGTTTAGTCCAGGCTGCCACCCAAGCAACTGGCAACCCACACATGGGGGAACAGTGCCTTCAGCATTATAGTGATACGAGGTGCTGCAATTCTGACCTCATTGACCAACAGGAGGGTGAAGTTAAAGGCAGACATCACCTATGTACCATAAGTGTACCTGTTATGTTCACTGCACATTTAAACTGGGAATGCATGCCATCCAGAAATATCACATAGTGCTGTTCTTTCTGTCTACAGCCCTTGAAGATATTGAAATGAATAGGCAGCTGCACAGAAGAGAATTGGAACACCTAGAAGAGTGCTGGGGTGATTGATTATACATGCTTTATGTCTTTCTGTTAATATTAACAGTAGTAGGGATTCATTCCAAAAATGTATAACTTTTGATACACTAGTGTCATTTGTGTCACTACTGACATATGCTAAAAGTATGACTGACTGTTCATTGTTATTAATGTATTTGTGTACACATCTTGTATATGTGGACAAGTGTGGCAGGATGTTAAGGCTCTGTTCCCACACTGTGAGCATGCTTCTGCATTCATTCCCCCCACACAGTTGTGTTATCATAAATAGTATTTAATGTTCATTTTTCTATTTCATTATTATAACTGCAGCATTAGGCAGGGCAAATATGTAAGATCATCATTATAGGTTGGGTGGACATGTTTCAACATAAAAGAGAAGTTGTTGTTTCCTTTGCATAATACCTGTGATTGACATATATGTCAGAAAAGCGTGTTTTCTTTGTATGTTTACATTTGTCTCAGACATCATGTGCATCTTAAACTACTGCCAGCGGTTAGTCTACCTAAACTGCTCGTCCTCTTAATTCTGTCTCTCTCAGACTGCAGGTGATGATGATGGCCCTCAGCTGTATGTACTAACAGCCTTAAGTTCAGAATTTTTTTTTTTGGTTTAACAGGTATATTATGTTTAGGTGCGTTATTTTATTATTTTGTTTCTCTCCATTTATTTTACTATTATATACAGCAGTATGACAACCTGCACCCATCTCACCAGCAAAGCTTGATGGCCCCCACAGGTTGCAGCAGCAGTGCCACCACCACCAGAAGCACCCAAGCACATCTGGGTCCCACTCTACTACAGCTGCATTCACACCTCCTGCCCTACCTGTACCACCCACATCAGGTAGCCCTGCACCAGATTGCGTTACAGTTGTGCCCATTGGTAGCAGTGCACATGAGGTAACATTGCTGTCACCCATCAGCAGCTGACAGACACTGTGAGGGAGATTATAGAAAGAAAGTTAGAAGCCTGACATGACAAAATGGAGAAATTCCTCCAGTGACTGAGTGAGTAGCACCCCTATTCCAGCACTGCCTCCACCATTTGAGACAGAGCCAGTGCTGACAGTACCTGGGGTAAGAGTAATGATCCTCTGGATCTTTGCTGGCAGAGACTGCAGCTGCAAAGACCCCACTATATCCTCTAACCTAGTATTCCCTTTCCTTTTGTGTTCACATCCTCTCTGTTGGGTGGTCAATCCTTACCACACCATTGCCTTTCCTCTGTCTGTTGTCTCTTACACCATTGTGTTCCCCCACCCTTGTTGTGTTACTACACTCCCTGTCAGTCATGTATGTCTTCCCCTGCTACCTAACCTAACCCTCTCACTTTCCTCTTACTTCCCTTTTTTCCTTCCCCAACATAGCTTCCCTTCATAAACATAAAATGGACCCCTGTCTCACACAAAAGGCATTCCCTCCTTCCCCAGCTCTGTTCTGCTTTCATTGCTCACCTTCTATTCTACCCTGTGCTTGTTTTATCTTTTCAGTTCTTTCTAATAGACCCATTTCATAGGTTCATAGGTTCATAGGTAGATACTAGGCTATCTGCCCTAGGGCATTAATAAGCCTAGCCAGAGGTTATTTGGCTTCCGCCTCCCTATTAGATTAGCCTACTGTGCCTCTGTAAAGTAGGTCACAGAAGGTACCCTTTTAAGATTAGTTTACTGTGCCTCTGTCTAGCAGGGACACAGAAGAGATCCCAGGGGTGAATTTGCGATTTCCCTTCCACGCATCAAGATTTCGCTTGAAGAGGGTCAGCGAGGGGCTATGTCTAACATGAATTGGGATTCTATTCCAGAGTGAGGGGAGCCTCTGGGAAATGAATCTGTCCCTCCAGCATGTCCTATTTACTTTTGTGCTGAGGTTTAATTTCCAACCTTTAATCTGGTAAAAAAAATAAGGACACCTCACACATACCCACAAACGGCATAGAAATCCCTTATATTTTGTGATCAGACTGTGCACAGTAGGTCAAGCAGAGTATCACTGATGCCCATGTACAATTAACAAGGACTACAAAATATGGTAACACTCACATCTTCAGTGTGACTGCTTCCATGTCTCAGCTTGTTAATGCAATGCATTGTAAAGTGTAAGAGAACAGGGTAGAGGTTTCAAGTCCCCTTATGTGTGTCTTTTATACTTCCATTCTACAAAGGTCTAACAATCACCTGCTACATGCTTCACTGACAGCTTCAGTGTTGCTTTTTCTTTTTTTTCAAAACATTTTTATTTTGTTTTCATTATAAACATACACAAATGTGCATATAACAAATACAATAAAAAATAACAAAACTATTTACAATATTTACACTCATCCATGATAAACAATCATTTTATCCATGAGAACGTATCAGTATTTGTTTAAAAGGTTTTCCAATTTTTGCCATGCTATTTTTATGAGTAATGTTAAGAGTTCTATAACAAGTGGTTTGCAGCTCTTTTTTACAAACAACTTTTGCTAAATTAATAAAATCTTTAAACATCAAATCTTGTTTACTTTTCCAGTTGAAAGTGATAACTTTTCTGGCAATTGCAAGAATTGACCAGAGTAACTGAATCTGAGATTTAGGTATTACATTAGGTATAGGAACATTGAATAGGATTAGTGAGTTAGAAATATGACAGTTATCAGACCATAAAGCATTTACAAAATATCTGAAGTCTTTCCAGTATTGAACAACATTTCTACATTCAATGAACATGTGAACCCAGTTGGCCTCTAGTAATTCATCACATTTCCAACATTTACTTTCACTGTTTTTTAGTATAAGATTTATTTTATGTGGAGTATATAAACTCCTGTTCATAAATTTCCCTGTATATAATCTCTAATATAAGGAAGAAAGAGGTACCATATATAGAATTCAGTAACATTTCTTTTGATTCATCAGATATTTGTTCTCCATTAATCTTTACACAGTAATTCCAAAAATCTGAGTCAAACTTTAGAGTGTTTTCTCTTAGTATCTTATAGATAGGTAAGATACTTAATTTTTGATTATTCTTTTGAAGACACAATAAAAAGTTGAATCAAACTAGGTATAGATTTGGTCTCTAGGCTGATTGATACTCGCATTTTGTTTTCTGTAAACTGCTGTAATGGGTGTATAAACAGCCAACTGTCTTGACTATTATCAAAACTACATAAAAGAGAGTTTAGTGGTTTAATACTCTTATTTTCAATAAACTAATGCCAGAATATCAAGTTATTTTCCTTCAATTTTTGCATCACATTGATGAAAGAATCTAGGCAATCAAGGGAGTATGCTATAGGGAATATAAGAAATAGAAATTGTTTAATGTTGTAATTACAATCAATTATATTTTAAAGTTATTAAATATTTGATTAATGCCATAAGAAAAATGTTCAAACTTCTTATTAAATAAACAAAACTCACGTAAAAGCCAATGAACTCTACTTATTTCATATTGTTCCTTAAATTGATTTTCTATAGATCTGACATCAGTTATATGAATCTCATGTATTGTTTTCCAGCCAGATATATAGGTGGGTGTGATCCAATGTAATATTACATTAATTATAACTGATTTGGAATAAAGATCTAAGCTAGGGAATGCTATACCATTACTGTTCCAAACTCTAATGTGCCATTTATATGCAATCCTAGTTTTTAAGGGGAACATAAAAAATAAGTAGCATGGAATCTAATATTTAAATAAGTTTTTGGTAGGGGTAGTATCAATGACTGTATATAAAACAAAATTTTAGGTAAAATTATCATTTTAATTAAAGAGAGCCTATCTTCAATTGTGAAGAACATTTTATTCCATCTTTAGATTAGTTCACTAATGGTGGTTATTAAATTATTGTAGTTTAGTTTAACAGACTCTTTCCATGTACTCTTTATACTGACACCCAAATATTCTAATATATAATTCTTCCAATTAAACAGGCTATTCTCTCTTAGGTTTTTATTGATCTTTTTGTTAATTAGTAATGTTTTGGATTTAGTATGATGAAATTTAAGCCTTGAAATTATTTCAAACTTGTTTAAGGTATTTATAACATCATGCAAAGAACATCGATACCACCCAAAGTTAACAACATATCATCAGCAAATAATTGTATCTTAGGACAATAGTCTATTAATTTGAAAGCCTTTTATATTTTGTTTGTTTCTGATATATGTAGCAAAAGGTTCCATTGAAAGAGCAAATAATAATGGTGACAAAGGACAACCTTGTCTAGTTCCCTTGAGGATTTCTAGTGGTGAGGATAAACATGATCCGATTTTCACATAAGCTTGTGCCCCACTATAAATTTTCATTAATAAGTTGATAAAATCTGAGGAGAATTCAAAACCAATCAGAATTCTTTGTAGATAAGACCAACTAATAGAATCAAAAGCCTTTACTATGTCTAGGCTGATAATAGTTAGTTGTTTTTTGTATTTGCATGCTATGTCTAATAATGATAGTAATTTAATAATGTTATCTTGCACTTTTCTATGAATAATGAACCCTGTCTGATCATTATGTATTAGAGTAGATAATATTTTCTTTATCTTATTAGCTAATATTGTCATGAAAATTTTATAATTACTGTTTAGTAATGAAATTGGCCTATATGAATCACAATATTTGGGGTCCTTACCTTGTTTTAATATGGGGGAGATAATCTAGTATTTCCACAATGGGGGTGTTATACATTTTTGCTTAACCATAGTAAAGGCACTCATCATTTTCTTTATTATATATTCAGGAAAAATATAGTTCAGGAATTATTCCATCCAGTCCTAGAGCTTTATTATCTTTTCATAGGTTCATAGGTTCATAGGTTCATACTAGGCTATCTGCCCGAGGGCATTTACAAGCCTAGCCCATAGTTTTGTGGCTTACGCCACCCCTTTAGTATGGGGAACTATACCCATTATTTTGCTGTGCCTCTGTTGAGCAGTGACACTGAGGTAATCCCTGGGGTATATCTGCAATCTCTAGATACATCACTTATTTTAGAGTATATATTATTTGATACAAAGACCTTACCAATGTTTGTTTGTGTACCAAACCGATATGAATAGTGAGTCTAGAATAAGGAATAATGTTCTCTTAGACCATGTATATCTTTAAGGTTCATCTGCTTTGCAAAGTCATTTAACTTCTTGGCTTGAGATTTTAGTTTTAAATTTTTTATTTGCTCTTTCACTTCTGTTAGTGTTATTTGTTCATTTAATATGTTATTTTGTTGCACTGACACCCTAGTAGTTATATTTTTTTGAATAAAAGTATTTATTATATTATCTGTCTCCAAAAGTGGTGTGTTATTATTTATATCTTTATAGTAGTTTTTGAACACTTCTAATATGCCCATTAAGTTATATGGACTCTTAACTAAACCATCACTTTTATATTTAATCTCATTAATAAGAATTTGATTGTTTATTTTTTGGATCTTACCACTATTTTATGTAGATATTTGGGATTTACAGCATAAGATTGTAATTTCAAATTTTCCAGGTTTATGGCTACCTTATGATTCAGAACGTCTAAGTATTTTTGATTTAACTTAGCAATTTCGTTATGCGCTACTTTGTTATTTGGTTTTGTGTCCATTTTTATCTCATCTATGCTTCTTTGTAAGTCTAAAAGTTCTTTGTCCTACTCTCTCCTTTTTTAAGGTACCAAGATTTTATTCTACCATGTAAATAAACTTTAAAGGTGTCCCATAGTATAGTATCAGTAACTTCACCATTATCATTTGTTTCCATAAACATGTCTATTTCTTTCATTATCCATTTCATTATCCATTCCCTAAAGTCATTTAACTTAGTTATGTATGCAGGAATTCTCTGAAGAAATCTTAAATCATCTTTATGTGTAGTTAATGTAAAGTTTATAGCATTATGGTCCGAAACTGGACAAGCCATTATAGATACATCACTTATTTTAGAGTATATATTATTTGATACAAAGACCTTACCAATGTTTGTTTGTGTACCAAACCGATATGAATAGTGAGTCTAGAATAAGGAATAATGTTCTCTTAGACCATGTATATCTTTAAGGTTCATCTGCTTTGCAAAGTCATTTAACTTCTTGGCTTGAGATTTTAGTTTTATTTTACCATTTTTAGAAATATCATTGCCTGATAATTGGCAGTTAAAATCACCTGTTGCTATAATTTCCTCTTTTGCATTTAAAGTAATCAGGTGCAGATATTTGTCAGCATATTTAGTACTCAGTCCTGGTATCCAGTATGTATTAATCAAAGTATAATACTTCATATTGATTTCCAAAATAACCATGCTTACCATCCCATCTTTATCTGAAATTGTATCTATATTTCTTGGCATAGTATAAGCATTTTTCCATAGAATAAAAGGGAAAAGTATGTAAAGTATTTATAATGGGGAAAAAGAGAAAAGGAACATTGGTAAAAAAGAATAGGAAGAAAGAAGAGAGAGAGAAAGAGAAAATATTATTTAAATACTAAGTACTATATGTAATTAGAAGAAGTAGGTATAGAAAAGAAAAGAGAAAGTTAATAGTAAAAATGATTCACATTACCTTACAGCATAGAGACTTTCCAGAATCAAATATATTATGATTCATAAAACAAAGCTTTTAAAATTAGAAGGAATTTATTCATTTGTCCTTTAGTTTCTTAGTTTTGTTTGCTCCCTCATTTACAGACCATCCATTTTTTGTTGCCTGTCTCTTCAAACTCTGGGATGACCATTCCATTTCTTCTATGTCCGACAGTATTTTCTTCTTTTGGATAAATTCTACTGCTTCTTGTAGGGAATCAGAGATTTTCACTCCTGCTGGCAAGGTGATTTTTATTCTTGCAGGAAAAAGAATTTGAGCTTTAAGATTGGCTTTTTTCAAGGACTTAATTAGAAGAACACACTCCTTTCTTCTGGATATGACTGTAGAGGTGTAGTCATTGTCAAAACAAATAACTTTTTCATCCATCTTGATAGGGGAATTAGCCCATGCTGATTTCAGCACTAAGCCCTTATCTTGCGAGGAAAGAAATCTAACTATTATAGACCTGGGGTTAGATGAACTCAGAGATTAAGCTGGATTTGCCAGGAACCAATGAGCACTCTCAATTCCAAAAGAGAGGGATTCAGGCATGTTTAGTGCTGATGAAAACCACTTATTGAGGAATAGAATCATGTTAGCATCCTCTTCTTTCTCAGGAATTCCATATGTTCTTATGTTATTCCTCCTTGATCTACTTTCAAGGTCTTCCAGTTTCTCAATCAGCCTGG